>NC_058416.1:47831885-47856574 GCF_002201575.2 Neomonachus schauinslandi
TTTATTTATTTATTTATTTATTTATTTATTTATTTATTTATTTATTTACAAAGATTGTATTTATGTATCTGAGCGGGAAAGAGAGTGAGCAAGAGAGAGAAGGAGTAGGGGGAAAGGGAAGAGAGAAGCAGACTCCTTGCCAAAGCTAGAGTTAAAATTTGGAGCTCCTGTTGTTAAATGTGTTATTTGTGATTTTGATACAGAGGTATATTAAAAAGATCTGCTACTAGACATTTCATTAGGTGCCCTTATAACTACCCCCAGCCATATGCTTATATATGGTGTTCATCTTCTAAAGATTAATGAAAAGAAAGCTTTAAAAAAGTTACCAAGGGGCGCCTGGGTGGCTTAGTCGGTTAAATGTCCAACTCTTGGTTTGGGCTCAGGTCATGATCTCGGGGCCATGAGATCAAGCCCCGAGTCGGGCTCTCAATGTGGGGTCTGCTGGAGATTTCTCTCCCTCTCCTTCCCCTCTGCTCCTCTCCCTGCTTGAGTGCTCTCGCTCTAAAATAAGTAAAATCTTTTTAAAAAATGTACCAAAACACTATAAAAAAAGAACCAGACTGATATATGAGAGACATATTGCACTTAGAATGTGCATTTAATTTTTACCTGGAATGGTAATCTGAAATACAAGTAAGTTAATGGCTGATGCGTATTTTTTAAATTGTAAGAATTATAAAATTACTTTCTCTCTTTGCAAAATAACCAAGACGGGACGAAAGCTAAATTATAAGCCCATATAATTTACATTTCTCCAGGTTTGCCACTTGATGAGTAGCAATAAAATAACTTGGTAATAGTGAGAAAACTCAAGAACACAAGAGGATATTTGGTATGACACTGTTTATAGAAAATAAACCACCATTACAAATTTAAAAGTATTTTATAAAATAGCCAACTAGTAAACCCACTGCACAAATCACCTTTGACTATAGACTTCAAGGTCATAAAAAAAGTGAGGCTTTCTGTTTACCCTAAAGTTTGATACACAAGATGTTACAAAGAAGACAAATTTGGGGGAGGTTCCTTTTATATATATATATATATGTGTGTGTGTGTGTATATATATATAGTATTGCCCAGTCTACCTTCTTAAAGAATAGAGAGAAATTATTTCATTTGGCAACAATACAGTTTCGCTCTTCCAAAGAACTCAAAGTATTTGTACAAATATTCACTGATAGCCTTGTAGAGATGGAGGAAAAGCGGGGAGGGAGGAGAAGGAGGGAGAGTGGAGAAAGAGGGGAGGGTGGAGAAGGGGGAGGTGCGTGGAGAAGGGCGGAGGGGGGAAGGGGGGAGGGTGGAGAAGGGGGGAGGGGGGGGAAAGGGGGGGGAGGGGGGGGGGATGAAGGAGAAGAGAGAAGGAGAAGAAGGAGGTGCCTGCAGGGGCAGGTGGTAAAAGTGAGAAAGTAATTTTCCTATTTTTCTTAATAATTCCCAGGATGTCCACACCTAAGTCAACTCACCACTAAGTCAGCTGCGAATTACACTGTTCTGGACCTAATATCTGCCGTACAATGAGAGCACTATGCTCTATAAAGTTGTTCTTGCACAGTTGTGTCTGTCTCAACAGAGACAACGTGTAAATATTTGCACAACCCGGCCTGTTATCTCAGGAAGTCCAGGATTGTTTCAGAGTGGCTTCAGTTCAGTTTAATGAGTAATTATTGAGCATCGCCGAAGTTCTGGGCCTTCTAGGGATTTGATGGTGGATATATTCAGGCAGGGCTTCTTAGACTGCTCCTAGCGCTGGTAACATAGCCAGCACCTGGGAGTTGTTAAGAAATGCAAATTCCAGCGCCCCACCTCCTTGCTACACAATCCGAAACTTGAAACCCTGGGATTCTGGTCCCGCGTCTGCATTTTAGTAAATCCTGGGGTGACTGAAGCTCTACAGTCTAAGAACCATTAACGTGGTGTTAGTAGGTGACTTTCCATGCAATGGCCCCTGAACGGATGGATGACAAAGCAAACGACAGCAATATAATGAACGGGCCGTTACGGAGTTTGGGGCGGCACAAAGCATGAGCCTATTTGTAAGAACCAGAGAAAACAAGCTCGGTCTCAGCCTCGCTCTGCTTGCTGGCCCCGGCACACGCCTGTGCTCCCAGCCTGGCTGGTGATTTCTTTTCCTCGGTTCATTTGTTTATTGACGACTGTTCACTTCCGTTTGTGGGAAAAACAAAACAAAATAAAGACATGAACACGATCAGACAAAACCAGAAACACTTGAGAATAGGTGATGTCCTGACAGCAAGTCTGGTTTTGCTGGATTCCTTGGGATAAGCGTGAGTGGAGGCTGGTGTGTTATTTATAAGGCGAACGGAACTCACTGGGGTCAGTTCACTCTGCCCTGGTGTGCGGGGAAGACAGCCACCTCTCTTCTCCCTCTTTCTGGAAGAAGCTGGCAGAGCTTAGCTCAGCTATTTTAGTGCAGTCAGAACTCGCCTGGGGACACAAAACTTCCTCCACAAAGCTGTTTTGTTTTGTTTTTTCCCCCAATAAAGGAAACACTTTTGTGTCTTCTAAGCTGCCGCTGGCCTCCCGCCTGGCTCCCTGCACCCCTTTCTTCCCACGATCTGACTCAGCGTCGACAGGGGCTTTCTTTGGCACGCAAAACCCTCAGCCGTTTTGCCCCGCCGCGAGTGAAATAGACGCGGTGAGAGCCTCTTTCAGTGAATTTCAGGGGAATCTCGACTGAGGGAGCCCCCGCAAGTCGCGCTGCCCCCGACGCGGGAGCCACCTAGCAGACGAGGACACTTGGGTTTCGTAATGTGACTTTTGTCACAGTGGAGCGCACTTGAGAATTTCACTTCCTGTTTTAATTGTTTGGAAATGAAATCTGAGATTTCATTTTAAAAGAGCGGTGCAAACCTCGTCAAACTTTCTCGGCAAACTGGAAAAGTGAATGAGAGCAAAATCGTTGAGCAGCCAGTGAATCTTGGTAGTTAGGTGCTGAGGGTATGCGCATCTCGCTGGGCGTTCTGAGCACCTGCGGGGCGGGGGGTGGGGGTAGGGGGGCGGGGAGCAAAGCTTTGCCCTGGAGGGGATTGCTAATGAACTCAGACAGCCGAGGTTTTGCGGGGGGGCGGGGAGCCCGGGAAGAACAGGGAAGGCCTGATGGACAAGGGGGCGGGGGTTGCTGAGGGGTGGAGGGAACGAGGTGTGTGGGCAGCCACGGGATATCAAAGGTTTAAAAGGCTGTGGGGAGGGGCGCCTGGGTGGCTCAGTCGGTAAAGCATCTGCCTTCGGCTTAGGTCATGATCCTGGGGTCCTCGGATCGAGTCCCCCATGGGGCTCCCTGCTCAGCGTGGAAGCTTCTCCCTCTCCCCCTGCTTGGGCTCTCTGTTAAATAAATGAATGAATGAATGGCTTCGGGGCCTTGTGACAAGTTAAAAAAACGTGGGCTTGACTCCCCGGGCCAGAGGGAGGTGTGCAAGGTGTGTCCTCAGGGAGGAGGGGCCCAGGCTGTCCAGTGTGACAAAGCTCACTCTGGAGAGAAGGAAGCAGCCTCTGCGAGCCTGCTGGCATGGCAGGGCGAGGGGAGCCCTGGACTCGCCGGCAAAGCCCAGGTCACTCTGTGGAGAGAAGGAAGCAGCCTCTGCGAGCCTGCTGGCATGGCAGGGCGAGGGGAGCCCCGGACTCGCCGGCAAAGCCCAGGTCACAGCCCCTGTGGCAGAACCGGACACAATACGGCATGCCAGAAAGTTCTTTCAGGTATTAGATATTGCCTTACAATTCAGGCAGATGTTTGCATTTTGCTTCATAAAATTAGTGCTCCGGGAAGCTGGGCTGTATTTTTGCTCTGTGGCCTAGGGTGCGTCCTCTGCACCCTCCAAGGTCACCCATTCTCCAAGGTGGGAAGGGGCCTGCACCATGCCCTCCTCTCTGTTGACATCCCTTCCCACCATACTGGAACAGGGGTGCCAGGCTCATTGCGGGGAGCAGCAAGCACATTTGCACAAATAATCCCTTTCTGTGTCATGTAGACAATGCTTCCCTTGTCTGGAGCTAAAGGATTTCCTGAGTGGGACGTCATTAAATTAATTCTGTTCATTCTCTTCTAATACTTTTCCTCCCTTCACTCTGCTTCTCTGTTAATTGGCTCTACAGATCCGTGGATAGCTAACTGGCAGGCGGAGAGGAGTGGGGTTGACTGCGATGGGCGGTCTGCAGCTTTAGCTCCATCACAGTCTTCTGTATCCTGGGGCTGACTTTTCTGGGATCGAGAGTGAGAAGTGAACATCAACTGCGCCCTTACTGGGTGCCAGACACTACTTTGTTTCTTCTTTACAACAGGCCTGAGCTGGAGGCTGTTATGATTATTATTCCCATTTTATAGATAAGAAGACTGGGATTTGGAGATTTTTCAAGTTTTTCAGAGTTCCACAGCCAAGAAACGAGAGAGCCAGGGCATGATCTCAAGTGGTCAGAATCCAACGGTGAGTTTTCAGTCTGTCCACTGTGGGAATGAAACTGAAACTTTGGTACAGAGCTAGACCAGTACCACGTAAGATCCTCTGCAACCCTGGCATCCCCTGATTTTGTGAACTTTTTAATGTTTTTTTTAATTTTTACTTAAGTCATCTCTACACACAATGTGATGCTCGAACTCATGACCCCGAGGTCAATAGCCCCACGCTCCTCCAACTGAGCCAGCCAGGTGCCCCTGATTTTGTGAACTTTTAAAAGAGCAGACTGAGGGGCACCTGGGTGGCTCAGTTGGTTAAGCAGCTGCCTTCAGTTCGGGTCATGATCCCAGGGTCCTGGGATCGAGCCCCACGTCGGGCCCCCTGCTCAGCAGAGAGCCTGCTTCTCCCTCTCCCTCTGCCTGCCACTCTGCCTACTTGTGCTCTCTCTCTATCTGTCAAATAAATAAATAATTTTTAAAAAAAGCTTAAAAAAAAAGAGCAGACTGATTCTGAGGAGAATTGGGTGGGCAGACTACTGTGAATTCTCACTTCTCTAGTGATCAGCTTAAGATGAAAGGGTACCCAGTAAGACTTTTCCATTGGAATTGTGTTTTTCTCATTTTTATTGAGTATATAGGTAGAAATTGCAGAGGTTAATGTATTTTAAATTTTTCTTAAGATTTTATTTATTTGAGAGAGTGAGAGAGCACAAGCGGGGGGAGGGCAAAAGGAGAGGGAGAAGCAGACTCCCCGCCTAGCAGGGAGCCTGATGCGGGGCTCGATCCCAGGACCCCAAGATAACGACCCAAGCCAAAGGCAGACGCTCAACCAACTGAGCCACCCAGGCACCCCGAGATTAATGTATTTTAAAGAAAAACTTGATTTTCTTTTTAGTTTTAAAACAAAAATGAAGACATTGTCAGTGCCCCAGGCTTCTGGGGCTGCCATAATGAAACATCACAGACTGAGTGAAATTTATTTTCTTACAGTTCTGGAGGCTGGAAGTCCAGATGAAAGTTCCAGCAGGGTTCGAGTTCTGGTGACAACTCTCTTCCTTGTTTGCAGATGACTGCTTTGTCCTTGTGTGGCCTTTCCTCTGAGGGAGAGGGAGGGGGCCTAGGGGAGTTGGGGAGTTGGCGTGGAAGGAGGCGGGTAGCTCTTTTTATAAAGCCGCCAGTCCTAGTGGATTAGGACTCCATCCTTATGCCCTCATTTAACCTTAATTACCTCCCAAAGACCTTATTTCCAAATTTTGCCACATTGAGGGTCAGGGCTTCAACATACGCATTTGGGGGACACAATTTAGTCTGTAGCAAGCTCTAACATTGCCTTGACATTGAGCTCCCCTTACCCTGGGGCAGGAGCCCTATGACTCTGTCTGGTCCCGCCTTGTGCACACAAAGGGGTTGGCTCTTCCGTGGTGCCCATTTCATTGGCCTCCCCCTCCTCGTGTGTCTGGGACTGTTAGGGCTGGTGCCCATGGGAAGTCCCCATCCAGCACCACCTTGCTGTGTTTTGTTGTTAATAATGTTTGCCAAGCTGTCTCTCTTTTCCTAGGTTTGAAAATGCAAATAGATATTTCTCATGAGAATTGTATCGTTTTTTTTTTCCTGGTACATTTTATTGGAAATCACTGTTATATACTATATCTACTGTTCTGGGGAAATGCCAGTTCCTTTATTATAAACATTACAGAATAGGGATAGTATAATTGATCATATTTCCAGAGCACTTTACAGTTTGCAAATTGATCTCATTTGCTTAATTTCCTCATTTGGTCCCTGGGGGATAAGCAAAACAAATATTATTATTCCCATTTTACAGATGAAGAAATCAAAACTCAGAATTCACTGATTCATACAGGGGAGCTGGAAAATTCTTCTGTCTGCTAAGTTTTCTTCCTACGAGGTTCTTATCACCCACAGCAACCTCTGTAAACTTATGCTCCAATTTCTCCAGGCCACCTACTGACTCTTATCTCCTGGGTCATGGACCCCCTTGACACAAGAAAGCATTCTTCCCTAGACTTCGGTTCTGGATTGTGGTGACCTCAGTCAATCCAAGAGCAAAGTTCATGAAGATATTCACTGGTGGGTTTGTTCCTGATGTTGCTCCTTGTGATGGCTGCCTCTGGGTGTCTTGAGCTTCAGGGTCACCCTAGTGCTGAGACACAGCATTGCTGAGCTCATGGGGCACCCCAGGCTTGTTTTGACTGCACATCGATGTCATCTCAGAGCTGTGGTTACTGTGGTTTTGGGATGCAAAGCTTCGAAGATGACTGTAAATAGTGCACTCCCATCCCATCGGAACAACCCAGTCCAAGGAAAACAGCAAAAGCTAATCGAAACTAAGACAACAGCACAAATATTTATGGGGGCAGAAATTGAAACACTAGCAAAAACAAAGACTGCATTTCAGATTGGTATTAATTAAACGAAAACAAATATTATGGTATCTAATGGAAATATTTTTTTTTTTTTACCATCAGATCGGATACCTTTGAATGACTGTTACAACTAGAAGGATAAAGTCATACAAATGATTTACTCAAAATAGTTACTAGTTTCAGCCATTTGCCTTCCTACTGAGTGTCTAGTGTTGCCCAATGTCAGAGGAAGGGCACAGAAATGGGGCTCAGGACAAATGCCATAAGTAGTTGTGTAACTTTGAGCCTGTCACCTAACCCTGCCCAAAGTGACCTTCAGTTTCTTCAGCTGAGAAGAAGAGAGAAGAGAAAAGAAAGGATTAGGGAGGGAGTCAGTATGGTATCCTCCAGACTGAACTCTATGATCTCTAACACAGTGGCTCCAAGAAGGGGCTGGAATTGGGGTGCTCAGGTTCAAATCCCAGCTTCATTATCTGCTAGCTAGGTGACCTTGACAAATTCCTTAGCTCTCTGTGCCTCCTTTCCCTTACTTGTAAAATTCCAATCTCTTTGTGTTAGGAGCATTAAATTAGTAAGTATATGTAAGTACTTCAAATAGTGCTCAGCACATAGTAAGTACCTGACAAGTGTTAGGTGTTACTATTATTATTATTAGATGATCTTTCGTTGGAGGAAATATAATGGGCACTGGAGGAGAGAAAGAATGAAGGGGATTTCTCTAAGGATTCTGGCCTTTGACTAGGGAATAAATAGAAGAAAGAAAAGAAACTAATATTTAAAGACTTACCTATTCCCATTGACTAGATAAGATATGATAAAAATGAGGACTCAAAAACTATTTTCTCTAGGAATAAATAATCCTGTGAAATAAGGTTTTTTTAATTTCTATTTTTTTTAGAAGAGGAGTCTGAAGATCAGAGAGGTTAAGTAACTTGCTTGAGATCACACAGCTAGCAGTGGCTGAGCTGGGATTTGGTCTCAGGTCTCCGCAGCTCTGAAGCCTGTCTCTTCCGTTACACCATGATGCTTCCCAGAAGGTGTTGGCCAGGAAGGGGAGACTAACGTGTCCTGCCAGAATGAGACCGGGCTCCTGCTTGGCGGTAGCTGCCCCGCAGCCGAGCAGGGCCAGGAGTGTGGTAATTCCGCCAAGTGGTGCCTCCATCACCAGGCGCTGCCCTCCCCTCCCGCCCAGCCGCCACTGTCATCCGAACTGCCCCGCTCACCCCTCCCAGCTAACAGGACCCAGGCCCGGTCTGGCTGGGCTTGCCATGGGGACGTTTTGCACGCTAAATTAGCAGATACGTAGCTTACTCTCGGCTGGCATAGGGAGGTATTCCCTATGTTTGTGCTGGGCTTCCAACCAAGAAGAGCACACAGCTCGGCTCCCGTCCGGCCCCTTTGCTCCCTTAACCTCCACAGCAGTAATGCCGGCTTAAGGAAGACCAGAGGACCCAGTTGGCTTAGACATCCATGTGAAAGGCAATTCTCTTGCTCATCAGTGTGTTAGTTGTCAGGGCTCCAGAGGTGAGTAAAGCCCGGACCAACCCTCGGGGAGTTCACATGTAACTGAGGAGAAGGTAATGGGGTGCTGCCAGATGTCAGACTGGTGGTAAGAGGAGGGGGGGCTCAGTCTGTGGGAGAACTGGGGAAAGATCCACGGAGAAGGTGAATTTGGAGCTGGGGAGGAGTCTGAAGGGGCTCAAGGCAGGGCAAAATAGGAGATAGGAAGCCACAGATAGGAGGCCCAGAGTCAGGAAAGAGCGCGGGACTTCCAGTGGGCATGTGGCATCGGGCGTCTGGGGAGGACCGTGGCTGTGGGGGAACGTGGGCGGGGGCTTGCAGACTCCTGGGGCCGGGAGCCAGGGAGACTTTAAGGAGGGGAGCCATGGGGCTGGATTAGTTCTGGAGTTACGTTCAGATGCTATGGAAGAGGGGCAGTCAAGAGGCTGTCTCCCCAGGTCGTCTCTGGGGGCCCCATCCCCTCTGCTACCAGTGACAGAGGGAGAATGGAAGAGAAGTTATTGAGGCGACTATGAAGACTCAGGCCAAGGGGCGCCTGGGTGGCTCAGTCGGTTGAGCGTCTGCCTTCAGCTTAGGTCATGATCCCAGGGTCCTGGGACAAAAGCCTGCCCTCTGCCAAAGAGCACCCATGAGGGAAATCCCCTTCCAGAGCCTCAGCAGGGAGGGTGCTCAGAGGGAAAGGCGGACACCCTGCGATCTCTCATTCATCATCCCTTCCCTCGTGGAGTGCCCGCTGCAAGTCGCTAGGGAACTAAAACGTGAGGCAGGCAGAGATAGAAGGGCCAGCGTCTGTCCTCCAGAGACTCGCTGACTCTCTGTGAAGGAGGACAAGTGAACAGGAAAGCATGTTAGGGTATGATCCATGCTGTGGTAAAAGTGAGATGGGGAAACGATGAGGTCAGGGAAGACTTCCTGGAGGAGGTGGTATGGGACTTGAGTCCTGAGGGATTTGTAGAAGTTGGCGGAAATCTAGAACCTGTGCCTTCCAGCAGAGGAAACAGCCTGTGCCAAAGTGTGGGGAGGAAGAAGGGTGGGACAAGCAAGAGATTCAGGACGCATGAACTAGGGAGCCGGTGGCCCTGGGTTTGAAAAATGAAGTCTGAAAAAAAAAAGGGTAACTATTTGAGGTGTGGACAGATTCATTAACTTCATTGTGGTAATCTTTTCACAATGGACACGTATATTAAACCACATTGTACACATTAAAAAAATCATGTTATACAACCTAAATATACACAATTTTTGTCAATCGTACCTCAGTAGAGCTGGGGAAAAAATGAACTTTGAGCAATTTCAGAGCTAGAGGTTGTTCCACAACAATAATAAGAGTTTCACATCAAGTAGCAGTCACCCCAACTCTGGCATGGGCGGGACCCCAGGGGATACGTGGGCAGGACTTGCTGATGATAGAACTTGGTTCAACTGAGTCATACCAGGCCAAGCTGGGGCACCAGCGATGCTTGGCCAAGAACACCTGGTTCCTTGTGTGGAGAGATGGACACATCTCTCCACACAAGGAGCCCTCTCCAGAGGGTTTATAGTTTGTTCACCAATTATACATCAGCTTGTTGAGGAGTAAACCTTAAAACAGTGCTCCATTCATGGTGGGGCTTCATGCAAACTGTCTTAGAGACCCAAGGGTAAGAAATGCCCAGGTATGTTTTACAGCTCTCTGGGGACCAGGTTCATCATTCCTGACCACAACAGGCAACATTTATTCTCGTGTCAGCAGGGTCCGACCAACAGAACACCCCCCCTTACTTCCTGGCCACGCTACACATTTCATCCCATCAGCCTCTTCGTTGGCGCGGGTATCTCCTTTCCCTGGATTGGAGTCAGGGCACCTGGGGCTTATCCATGTTCTGCAGCCAATTCCCCCCCGTGAATATGGGCCAGGCATTGCATTTCTATTTCTTCATTTTGAAACCGAGGGGCTGGGTTACAATATTCCCTGGGGTCTCATCCACACCCAACTCTTGGCAGATCGAGGTGCCTGCTAAGTATCTTGTTCATCCTTACAGCCTTCTAAGGGGGTAACTAGGTTATTAATATGAGGTGCCCAACGTCAGCATTCCTTGACCATGCATTTCACGTACCATGAACTAGTCTGTTCTGTCTCTCTCTTCCTCACTCCATCTCTTTTGATTTTCTTCCTGGCTCCCCACCCCAGGTTGAGAGGCCAGAGAAAGAAGCCTTGGTCTTAAACTGGCACAGCTGTGTATGTAAGAAACCATGAATGATGCCATTTGGTTTTGACAGTATTTCTTTTCTCCTTGCTAGAGAAGCCAGGAGTTTTCACTTGCTCCTGTGTCCTTACCTTCCTAGACAATCCCACCAAATCACTGCAACTTGGTACAGAGAAAGAACAGCATGAGCTGGGAATTGGCTACTGTCCTATGCTTGTGTGATGAATAGATCAAAGAGAATTATGGAGGAAACCATTAATTTAAGCCAGAACAAAGCCGAACAAGTTACTGACTACGTAAAGTATAAACTGCAAATTAATTGCCCATCTTGGAAATACCATAGTTTTTCAGAGTATTATAAAGTTCCAAAAGAGAACTTGGAAATCGAGTCCTACTGTATCTTTTTACAGATAAGGAAATTTAAGACTAAAAATAAGCTAACTCATTCAAGGTCACAATACTATTTGGTCTTATTTTGGGGAGCTGTCAAATAAAATGTCAAATTAAAAAGAAGGGCTAATTGTCCAAACTAGAGTGCAGAAAACTTTTTCTTAAAGGGCCACATAGTAAATGCTTTAGGTTTACGGGCCATACAGTTTCTGCCATGGTAGCAAAAGCATCATAACCATGTAAAGGAATGGACATGGCTATGTTCCAATAAAACTTTATTTAGAAAAACAGGCAATGACAGTAGGATAGCTATAACAATGATTTTATTTTTTTATATTATGTTTAAAAAGATTTCATTTTTGAGTAATCTCCACCCCCACTGTGGGGCTCAAACCCACCACCCAGAGATCAAAAGTTGCATGCTCCACTGATTGAACCGGGCAGGCACCCCATATAACAATAATTAAAAAAAAGAAAGAAAAATTGTTGGCAAGGATGTTGAAAAATTGGAACCCTCATATGTTGCTAGTAGGAATGTAAAATGATATAGCCACTGTGGAAGGCAGTTTGGCAGATCTTCAAAAAGTTAAACATAGAATTACCCTACAATCCAGCAATTTTACTTTTAGGGATGTACGCAAAATGATTGAAACAGGAACTTAAACAAGCACCTGTACGAACGTGCTCATAGTAAGACTCTTCATAATAGCTAAAAGGTAAGACTAGTCCAAATATCCATCGATGGATAAACAAACTGTTATATGCACATACAATACAAAATTACTCAGCCATAAAAAGAAATGAAGTTCCGACATAAGCTACACTGTGGATGAGCCTCCAAACCAGGACGCTAAGCAAAAGACGCCAGACAAAAGACTACATAGTGTATGGTTTCATTTACATGAAAGATCCAGAATAGATAAGCACATAGTGACAGAACACAGATAGCGGGGAGGTTTGCCGGGGGCTGGGGGGAGGAAGGAACCGGGAGAAATTGCTTCATGCACCCAGGGTTTTGCTTTGCAATGCTGGAAATGTTTTGGAACTGGATAGAGATGGTGGTTGCACAACACCGTGAATGGGGTAAATGCCTCTGAATTGTTCACTTTGAAACAGTTCCCTTGAAAACACTTTAATTGTATAAGAATTTCACCTCAATAAGTTATTAAAAGCAAACAGGCAACACATTGGATAGGACCCATAGATGAGATAATAGAGCAATTCCTGTTATGAAAGAGAGAATAGAATGGTTCAATGAAAAGCATGCCATCGTCATCAATGATATTTGTTGTTATTATAATCACTTATTCTGTCCAGGAATGGAAATAAAGCAATTTTCCAGGTGTAGTATTTTCAGAGCCAAGAATATTTATGACTGTAAAGATGCCTCCAAACCCAACCAGGGGGGTCGTGGATAAATTTCAGACTAACTTTAAATCTATTGAACATTTTGGTAAAGACAAAATTCAATGTTGAAGGGCTTTTCCTATTTTTAGAACCCGGGGACATCCATCCCAATTTTGGGAACTAAAATAAATGTTTGGGACTTTTTGTCAACTTCCTGTTTCTAAGGAAGAAGAACCTAGAAAAGTCTCATGTAAAATGTGCCAGAAGTTTTGGATTATCAGAGAATTCCCAGGAAACAAGGGAATTAGTTCATTGTAAAAGAATCCGAAAGACACTAGATAATTTTATTTAATAAATACACAGGACAACCCTTTCTCCAAGCCAATTCAAAGGATTTAATCAATTTGGGGTTCAGCGACCTCAGAGCCCTGGGTAATTCCGACGTGGAGACAAGCTGTGAAAGATTGTGTGCTGGGGAACGATGAGAAATTCTCATGTGAAACTGGACAGCTTGGCCCGATAGGCTCCCTGCTATTCTAAATGAATTTTAACAGTTAGGAGATGTGAGAGAGAGAGGTCGTTTTCAAAAGGGAAGAAGGTAGATGCGAAAGGATGTCTGCGACTTGACTTTGGCGCCAGCCCTACTTTCCCACGCGACAGAGGTCCCTGAGCGCCATTGCAGTGGGAGACACGTGCCACTTAGGGGGCTTTTGCTCAAAGAATAGCTGTGTTCAAAGTTAAATAGGGCCCTTTTAGGCTTTAAAAGACTCACTAACAAGTGGGGCTGCCGGACTTGAAAAGGGCTCATTGCTGACTGGCGGTCTTTCGTGGCACCCCGCTTCCTCAAACGGAGGCCTGGAGAGCTGGGCGTCCCTCTTTCTCCTTGTAGACACATCTAACAGTCCTTATTCGCATCTTAGCATGAATGAGTTTAAGGCAGTGGGTATTTACATTTAGCCAACTTTTACCGTGAAATCGCAAGTGCTGTTTCCTGAGTTCTGGTTTTGGGGAGCAGATTGGATGGAACAGAGTATTTCTGGGCACCAGCCCCCTTGGGGACCCTGAACATTCACTTTACAGGGGCTCCTAATTCTGTCCACGACTAGGCTGTCCTAGGAAGTGTCATTGGCTTTGGGAGTGCGAACGAGAAGCTGTTGGAATGAGGGGCAGACACCAGAATACGGGAGGACATTTGTTGATCCCGGAAGATGCAGTTAAGCTCCACCTCTTAGGTTGAAACAGTTGTTCACAGCCATGGTGGGAGAAGGGTAATTGGCAATTCTTTTTTTTTCTTCTCTATATGCTTTCTTATATTTTCTACAATGAGCTGCATTACTTTAATAATCAGTAAAAAAAAAAATTGTAAAATTTTTAAAAACGGAGCACCTGGGTGGCTCAGTCGTTAAGTGTCTGCCTTCGGCTCGGGTCATGATCTCAGGGTCCTGGGATCAAGCCCTGCGTCGGGTTCCCTGCTCAGCAGGAAGCCTGCTTCTGCCTCTCCCACTCCCCCTGCTTGTGTTCCCTCTCTTGCTGTCTTTCTCTCTCTCTGTCAAATAAATATAAAATTTTTCCAAAAAATTTTTTTAAAAACATTTTCAGCCTATACATATTTCATTCAGTTTATCACTGCCACCCCCTTCTGAAACTGTCTCTTAGAAATTTGCAACAGGAAAATTCTGAGAATTATTCTGGCTGTAGCTTTTGGTCAGACTGATCAATGTTTTCTTTTCTTTTTTTTTTTTAAGATTTTATTTATTTGCGAGAGAGAGAATGAGAGACAGAGAGAATGAGAGGGAGGAGGGTCAGAGGGAGAAGCAGACTCCCTGCTGAGTAGGGAGCCTGATGTGGGACTCGATCCAGGGACTCCAGGATCATGACCTGAGCCGAAGGCAGTCACTTAACCAACTGAGCCTCCCAGGCACCCCTGATCAATGTTTTCTGTGCACACAGCCATGGAGACCTGTAAGGATTAGATGTTCTGATCTCACTGGGGTGCGGACCGATCACCATGCTTGGTTTGATTGAAAAAGACAATTGGTAGGGACGCCTGAGTGACTCAGTTGGTTAAGTGTCTGCCTTTGGCTCAGGTCATGCCCTGGGATTGAGCCCCGCATCGAGCTCCCTGGCCAATAGGGAGTCTGCTTCTCTCTCTGCCTCTCCCCCCCTCCCACTTGTGCTCTCTCTCTCTCAAATAAATAAATAAATAAAATCTTAAAAAAAAAAAAAAGAAAGAAAGAAGGAAAGAAAAAGAAAAAGAAGACAATTGGAGGGGCACCTGGCTGGCTCATTTGGTAGAACATGCAATTCTTGATGTCCAAGTTGTGAGTTTGACCCCCACATTGGGGGTAGAGTTTACTTCAGAAAAATTTTTTTGTTGTTTTAAATAAAAAAAAAAAGAAGAAGAAAGAGATAGTTGGAATCATTGAAACTATTCTGTCCCTGTGTGTGGAGACACAGTCTTGGGAATAGCTGCCCTTCTGTACCACTCCCCACATCCTTAAACTAAAATACAAATACTATGCCCATTGTTCGCAATCTTATCTCCCTTATCTGATTGTGGAAGAATAGGAGGAAGTGGAGGCATGAATGAATGGGGACCCAGGATACTGCATCATCATGGAGTTTTTTTTTTTTTTAAGATTTTATTTATTTATTTGACAGAGAGAGACACAGTGAGAGAGGGAACACAAGCAGGGGGAGTGGGAGAGGGAGAAGCAGGCTTCCTGCAGAGCAGGGAGCCCAATGCGGGGCTCGATCCCAGGGCCCTGGGATCATGACTTGAGCCAAAGGCAGACGCTTAACGACTGAGCCACCCAGGCACCCCCATCATCCTGGACTTTAAGGAGACATGGATAGGAAGAAAAAGGAGTATTAAAATATATATGTATAAATAAAATGTGAATATATATAATATACATACATACATATATACATACATATTATATATAATATACATCATATATGTATATATAATATTTTAAAAATTAATGAAATATGTATAAATATAAATATATATTTAAGATTTACAAAATATTCTTCCTTCCTTTTTTTAGATTTTATTTTTAAGATTTTATTTATTTACTCGAGAGAGAGAGAGAGAGAGCATGGGGAGGAGCAGATGGAGAGGGAATCTCAAGCAGACTCCGCACTGAGTGCTGAGCCTGACGAGGGGTTGATCCCGCAACCCCAAGATCATGACCCAAGCCAAAACCAAGAGTTGGATGCTCAACCAACTGAGCCACCCAGGCGCCCCTCCTTTTCCTTTCTCCCCACATCTCCATGGAGTCCATATTGATGCATTATGGGTCCCCCATTCATCATCCATATGTACATATTTGAGGCTGTCTCACTGTCTTTCAGATCATAGGTATATGCTGTTTAATAAGTTTTCTCTGATCTTCAATACATTACTTTATACATATTTTATACATATACATGTTTATACTTTTGTTACTATCAACATACACTGCTTAGATCAGTATCCATGTCTGGAAGAAGATAGGAATATTTTACTATCAAAGAAAGTTGTTGGGTCTGGCTTTACTTTTGAGAGCTGTAATGAGGGGTCTAATTACCAAACCAGACACACTTTGCCAGCCGCTTTCATCTTGGTGTAATAACAGTGTACCAGTCTTCCCCAGCCCTGCTGGTTTAGATTATGTGAGGGCAGCAGATGGGTGTTCCCCATGCCACAGGGCAGTCACTTGTCTTAGAGTGATCAGTTCAGACTGACATTAGGCTGGAAGCTGCATAATGTCAGAATAATTATAATTCCCTCCTTTTAGATATTTACATGTTGTAGTAAGACTATAATGTCAATGATTCCAGTTTTAAATCTTCTATCAAGATGCCTTTTGGGAGCGGGGGTTCCTCTCCTTTCCCGGCAGTTAGAATCCTCACCAATGCATTCCCCGCTCTGCACCCACTTTTGTCCCCTAAAAGCCATTCCAGACATGTCACCTGTCTTTAGTGGAATGCATTCTTGTTTCTGTTTACGAGTCCTTGAAGTAAAGCATGTAGGATGAAAACAGTTCCAGTTTCTGCAGACTGGCCCATTTGAACTCCATGTCACATGTCTGTTCCAATCTGGGCTGTGCATATTTGGAGTCTAGCATCTTGCAACAAAAACATGACTTTGATAAGCTTCCCAGGTCAACCGAGGCCTGGAACAGATGATCTCTTTTGTAATCAAGATGATTGAAGAGAGTCCAGCCATCTGTTTCAGCCTGGCACCCTCAGGGTAGTTGTATGTTGGCGGGGTCACCATGTTCCAAACTCTTAGCTTTGCAAGTCCAGATATTCAGTATCATCAGATCCCTCAGAGCAAACCAGTCCCAAAGGAGACTGATTCCCAGTAATCAAACTCACAAAAGACTGATGGATAAACCTACCTCATTATGTGTTTGTCAGGATTCACTGAGTGGATATAAAGATTACCTCTGGCCTGGCACATAAAGCAAGTGTCCTGTAAATGTTGGCTTTTATTTTATCCGGTGAGTGACCTGTCAAACATACAGTATTTGCAGCACAGGATAAACACTGACAAATATTTACTCTTTGGCTCCCTCTCCTAGATTCTAGCATCCATACAGAGCACACCACCCTTTTGTCAGGCTGTCAGTCACAATGTGATAAAATAGGTTATTTTTTTTTAACTTTTTTTTTTTTAAGTAGCCTCCATGTCCAGTGTGGAGCCCAAAGCAGAGCTTGAACTCACAAACCTGAGATCAAGACCCGAGCTGAGATCCAGAGTCAGATGCTTAACTGACTGAGCCACCCAGGCACCTTTAAAAAAGGTTTCAGTCCTAAGGATGCAATGACCCACAGGATAGAGGCCCTCTGGTCTCTTGATTGGCTTGAGAGGGGCTCTTGTCTCCTGATTATATTTGGCAGAGCTGCCGGCTCCTGTTTACAGCTCTATTTGAAGTGCTTTGCTTCTGTAGATGGCTGGTCTTAGCCATTCTATGTTGATTCTTGTTAGCTTCAGTGATTAATAGTGCCTATAGATGAGAGTCTCCCCTGAGCTGCATCTGTCACCAATGAAACAGTTACGTCTGTGCTCAGGGAGTGGTCGAGGTGCTGGTTTGTCCTGGGGGCTGTAGGTGTGGAAAAGTTTTACTTCTTCCCTTCGAGACCCTATGGCTGGTCTAGTAATTAAATTGACCTGAGAGAGTAACAGGAGGAAAACACAAGACAGTTTAATAATAGGTATACCTCCCGTGTACAAGGGGAGAGGCCCTAGAAAACAGAACTCCCCCAAATGGCCAAAGCAAATAACCTTAAACACCATCTCAGCCTAAGACAAAAGAGGTTGGCGGGTGGGCAGTTTTGGGAGGTGACCAGGAGAAGCACAATAAAGAAAGGTAAGGTTGGGGGCGCCTGGGTGGCTCAGTCGTTAAGCGTCTGCCTTCGGCTCAGGTCATGATCCCACGGTCCTGGGATCGAGCCCCGCATCGGGCTCCCTGCTTGGAGGGAAGCCTGCTTCTCCCTCTCCTGCTCCCCCTGCTTGTGTTCCCTCTCTCTGTGTGTCAAATAAATAAATAAAATCTTTAAAAAAAAAAAAAAAAGAAAGGTAAGGTTGTTATGCAGATGTAATTCCTATCATTCTCCATTGGTAACAGATTCCTAGAGATCTAGATATCCTCCTCTTCCAGGTTGAGACACCCTTACAAAAGGAGATTTCTCTTATAAATGTGAAGGTTTCCTACAAGAGGGTAACTTCTCAGTTTTCAAAGCTTCACCTGTGTTTGCAGTTTCTTAAAAAAATAATCAGCTTAAGGGGGCCTGGGTGGTGCAGTCGGTTAGGCAATCAACTCTTGATTTCAGGTCAGGTTGTGATCTCAGGGTCGTGAGACCCAGCCAGCGTCGGGCTCCGGCTCATGGGGAGTCTGCTTAAGACTCTTTCCTTCGCCCTCCGCCCCTCCCCCACCCTCTCGCAAGTAAGTAAGTAAATCTTGAAAAACAAAAACAATCAGCTTAAGATGATCAGTACACCAAAGAGGCGTATCTTGGGGGTGGCAAAATCTCCCCTTGAAGGTCCACAGAATTTGCTGGAATTCGCGGTAGTGCTAATACGCAGCACAAAGTCACGGGCCCGGTCTGAAGAAGCCCCCCCCACCCCGCCCGTTTCTGTGGTGCATAGAGTGGGACGCCTCCTCCCAGCCCCTGCCTTTCCATATAACCACCCAAGCCACAGAGAACAAAGCCCTCCGACTGAGTAAGAAACTGGCTGTGGTTCAGCGGGAGTATGGAGCCGGGGATGGGGGCGGGAAGCACAGAGCTCTTGCTGGCAGAGAAGACCCCAGGGCAAGACGGGGGTCCGGGTGCCAGGGCAGCCCCGGGGCCAGCGGGAAAGCACATCTTAGTCCAGGCGGTCCGAGGGGCAGCGGGCCTTGCAGACAAGAGAGAGCGGAGCGCGAGTGGACGTCAGCTCTGCTCTTTACTACGGAGTCCCAGGGTGGCTTCTGCATACGGCAGGCTGGATGGCGCGGCCTGTGGGGGAATGGCAATGAGAGACAGGTTTCTCTCCAGGAAGACCGTCAGAAACTGTTTTCCCCTTGGAGGGACTGGCTTGGGAAGGCATTTCTCGTTGCTGGGCAGGAATGGGGTCTCAAGCGAGTATAAAATCAGTTATCGGAAAACAAAGCAAGAAAAAATTTTTCCCCAGGCAACCTTTAATACAGTAAAATTAAATACCAGATACGTTTGTGAACTATGTGGTGAATATGCTCTCCTTGCTTTTTCTTCTTTTGTTCGTTTATGAATAGTGACAAGTGTGGGAAAATATAAGAGAGAAGAAACCATTCCTTCTATGAGAGATAGTACTTTGCACTCCCTGATGTTTATGTAGCAGTGAAGAGCTGGTGGGGCTGGGAGGATCAGTCATGCCATAATTTGCCCGCTGATGACACTGATGAAGTCAATATTTATTCACCGATTGATTAATTTTTTTCAACAAACCAGTTAAACCCCAACAGTGGCAACTTGTTTTCAAGAATATCATTCATCACATTAGATTAATGTTGCTCATTACATTAGTGTTGTTCATTAAAATATTGTTGATTTTTGTGGTTTTGTTTGTATTTTAGTACATTTATTTTTACAATTATATGAGGGTTATAAGCATACGGGCTTTATGTACTCTTTAAAAAACACAATAAAAATCATTCAAGGCAATATTGAGGGTCCATGAGAATTATTTTTCTTTTGAATTAAGTCTGTAACAATTTTTTTTCCTCTTTAAAAGGGTCCATGAATTACATAATATTTGATGACCAGATGTCACTGAGTTTTTTGTTTTTGTTTTTTAATATTTTCTGGGGCTCCTGGCTGGCTCAGTCAGTGGAGCATGTGACTCTTGATCCCGGGGTTGTGAGTAGCAGTCCCACGTTGGGTGTAGAGTTTACTTAAAAAAATGAATACATAAAAATATTTTCTTAGGGCTCTAGAAATTTGCACTATTTTTATTGCCTTATTTTATCACAGGGCTTATTAAGTTTTCCCACCAGTTCCTTCTATGGTATGCTTTTCTCACCAATGAAATCCCACTCAATGGGCAGCCACCCCAAGACTCCCACTTAGAATACATCCAGTAGAGTTTCTCCTTCTTTTCTGATTGTTGAGTTCATTAAATAGCTCTACTGAGCATCAGAAGACTAGAAAGAAAATGCCTAGAAGGCTGAGCCTGCAGTAGATTTCCCCATACTTTTTTGACAGAGGTGGATTCCTATGGCCCCTGTGAAGCCTAAGTTCCCGCTATGCTAGATCAGAAGGGAGGGAAGGGTGCTTGGCCAGCTTAGTTGGTACAGCATGTGACTCTTGACCCCAGGGTTCAAACCCCACGTTGGGTGTGGAACCTAAAAAAACACAAAAAACACAGTACAAAAACTATCATCCAATTCATCAAAAAAAATTGCTTACATCATTGATGAGTGATGTTCTCACCTATGTCTTTATTGTTTCATTTTTGTCTTACTCATTAAAGTAAATTAAAATATTAACCAATATTCATGTCAGAACGATATTTGTTCATCAATTGCAACACTGTTGGCTGTGGATACAAGAGTTCAGCCAAAGTCAATGAAATCATTTCATGAAAATCAGTTTTATTGAGAAATCATTGACATACAAGAGTTTGTATATATATATTTTTTTAAAGATTTTATTTATTTATTTGACAGAGAGATAGACAGTGAGAGAGGGAACACAAGCAGGGGGAGTGGGAGAGGGAGAAGCAGGCTTCCCGCCGAGCAGGGAGCCCGATGCGGGGCTCGATCCCAGGACCCTGGGATCATGACCTGAGCTGAAGACAGACGCTTAACGACTGAGCCACCCAGGCGCCCCAAGAATTTGTATATTTTATTATTTGTAAATCATGTGATTCACATCCTTTATATCAGTAAAATTTATAATGAACTTCTGTACACATATTTGCATACAGATACTCTGTTGTTGGAAAGCCGGTTGATGAATATTTATCGGCACTCCATTGGCTAGTTTGGTCACTAACCATTGCCTCCCTTAGCAATGATACCAGAAGCCTTTCTTTAAAAAAGGATCTGGGGGCAGTGAAGAGCACAAACATATTTCCTTCCCTTTTTTTTTTTTAATTGTGATAAAACATACAAAACATAAAACTTACCATTCTAACCATTTTTAAGTGTATAGTTCAGTGACATAAAATCCATTCACGTTGTTGTCTCCAATACTTTTCATCATCCCAAAGTGAAACTCTATAGCCATTAAACAATTCCCTATTTCCCACTTCCCCAGCTCCTGGTAACATCTCTTCTACTTTCTGTTGCTGTCAATTTGACTATTCTAGGGACCTTAGGTAAGTAGAATCATATAACATCTATTCTTTTGTGTCTGGCTTGTTTCACTTAGCATGATGTCTTCAAGGTCCATCCATGTTGTAACGTGTCTGAATTGCCTTCCTTTTTCTGGCTGAATGATAATTCATTGTACATATAGACCACATTTTGTTTATCCACTCATCAATCCATGGACATTTGAGTTGTTTCACATTTGGCTGTTGTGAAAAACACTGCTAGGAATATGAGTGTACAAATAACTGTTCTTTCCTTTCTTTTTATGAATGCCTTTAGTTTTGGAGCTCCCAGAGGGCCGATGAGAGAGCTGGATGGATCAAAACGGGACCCCAGGACTATCTTATCCCTTGCTTTCCCTAAATGCTTGATGGCTCTTTCTGCTCCCTCCTCTTAAGTAAGAGGCTGGTGTGCTATGGGAACAGCACCCAGAGAAGCCAAGTTCAGCGGCTGATGTGTGACACCACCTAATGCCTTTGCCAATGGTTGGGTTGAGTTTGGTGTGAACTCCTACCACAGTGTGAACCACAGTTGTCCCCGGCAACCACCCGAAACCGGCTGACAGAAGCATGGAGGGTTGGGAGTGTGGTGAGCAAAAGTCTCTGATATTGTGAGAGGCAAGTGCCTCAGGGATGAGAGAAGCAGCCAAGGGCTTAGCCCCTCTTCAGGATCAGGAAATGCCGCTGACACTGAACGACCAGTATTTAGATGTGGATCTAAATACACTTTTCCTTTTTTTTTTTTTTAGTGCTGGAAATAATCCATCTTGATTTGTGCCTGGTTGATGAAAATGCCATCAGCCTTTTCCCAGATGGAACAAATTATTTACCATTAAAAATTCATTTAAAAATAACAACCAATTAGTGTGCTTCAATGTCAGCTTATCATCTAAAAGGAACTGAAAATATAAAATGAAATGGGAAAAGTTTTCTTTTTTTTTTTGAAGGAGAAAGCAGACATCTTAGGTTTCTCTGAGCAAACAGTAGAACCGTGTTCAGAAGGACAGGGTCAACAGGACGAAAGTTTTTATGTGACATCAAAGGATGTGCAGACAGTGGAATCAAAACTTGAAATGAGCACTTTCAGATATATTTTTGAAATCTTTTGTCTTGCCTAGAGCAGCTTACCAAGTTGTGGAGTGCTGGCCTGTGCTGATACGTTAAGAGCTTTGATAAGGTAGGTTGGCCAAGAGCATTGAAAGCTTGAGATTGCTGACTAAAGCTGGACAGGACTTCCTCAGCAGCCGCCTTCCTCCACGCGTCTGCTCTCTAATCCTTACCTTCCAAACCCCCCCCCCACCCCCCAGAGGCATTTGTCTACCCCTCCTCTTGGACTCTTGAGCACACCTGCTGGCCATGTGCCCCTCTGGAGGTGAAGAGTCTAGAGAGGGAACCAGTAATCATGTCTGAGTCACTCTCTAACTGTGCCCAGGTGATCCTCGAAGTCCTCACCGTGGAACAGGGGCAGATAGATGCTCTGGATTGAAACAAGCCACTTCAGTCTATGTCTTCACCTGAGGTAGTTCATACTGGCTTGACACCCTTTTGGTGAAAGAAATGGATATGAACCAGCAGACCTGTGGAAAGGATGTGTGTGTGTGTGTGTGTGTGTGTGTGTGTGTGAAGCATTAACCCCAGAAGGGGGTAAAATCCTAAGAATCTAGGGAGTCCACCTGCTTTATTTTTTTCTGATCCTATCTTAAAAACTGGTACTCACCAGGTAGCCATAAACAACCCTTAGCACCTCTGAAATTGCTAGGAGGTAAAGCTGACTTCCTTTTTTTTTTTTTAAGATTGTATTTATTTATTTATTTGACAGCGAGAGAGAGCACAAGCAGGGGGAGCAGCAGGCAGAGGGAGAGGGAGAAGCAGATTCCCTGCTGAGCAGGGAGCCCTGATGCTCGATCCCAGGACCCTGGGATCATGACCTGAGCAGAAGGCCGATGCTTAACGACTGAGCCACCTAGGCACCCCTGAAGCTGACTTCCATTTAAATAAATTTTGCAAGATGGACTTCTATTGACAAAAGTAAGCAGATTTCCATTTCAATGTAAACCATTTTCAACAGTTAAAAAATCCTGTTAGAAAATGGGCAAAATGTATGGAGAGACATTTTTGTCCTGAAGAGGATTTACAGATGGAAATAAACACGTGAAAAGATGTTCAGCATCATTAGCCTTCAGAGGAATGCAAATTAAAACCTCAATGAGATATCACTACATACCTATCAGAGTGATGAAAATAAAAAATAGTGACTATCATTACAATAGTCACTAACACTAAATGATGTGGAGAAACTGATCCCTCATACATTGCTTCGAAGAATGTAAAATGGTCCAGCCTCTCTGGAAGTTTGGCAGTTTCTTCAAATACTAAATCTGCTATTACCATATGATCCAGTAATGACACTCGGGCAATTTCCCAGAGAAATGAAAATGTGTGTTCACACAGAAACCACTACATGAATGCTCACAGCAGCTTTTATTTGTAATAGCCGCAAACTGGGAACAGCCCAGATGTCCTCCAACAGTTTAAACAAACTGTGGTAGATCCATACTATAGAACACCAGTCAGCAATAAAAAGGGAGGATGTACTGAGATGTGCAACAATTTGGATAAATTACACTGAGTGAGAAAAGGCAATCCCAAAGTTATATACTGTATGCTCTCATTTATCTAACACTTTTGAAACGACAAAACTTTAGAAATGGAAGACAGAATATTGGTTGTCATGGTGACTGTGGTGGACACCCGAACATGTGATAAAACTGTATAGAATTAAATGCACACACACAAATGGGTACAGATAAGACTGAAGAAATCTGAATAAGATGGGTGGATGGTATCAAAGGTAATATCCTGATTGTGATATTGTGCTACAGTTTTGTAAGATGTTACCATTGGGGGAAACTGGGTGAAGGGTCCAGGAGATCTCTCTGTATTTTCTCACAACCGTATGTGAATCTACAATTATCTCATTAAAAAACATGAATCACAAGCACAACACTCTCCTTAAAAAGCATTAAGTCTGGGAAAACTCCAGGCCAAACTCTTGGTTCTTTTTTTTTAAGATTTTATTTGTAAGTCATCTCTACACCCAACGTGGGCCTTGGACTCACAACCCCGGAGATCAAGAGTTGCATGCTCTACTCACTGAGCCAGCCAGGTGTCCCCAAACTCTCAGTTCTATTACAGGATGCCACATGTCTCTCAGAACCTCATATCACTTTAGATCATGTTCTTCATTATACTTCTGCTCAGATGTATTTACATATTTTACCCTAAAACAGATTTTTTCCCCCTTTACAGTCCTCCCTCCCACCTCCCCATACTAATTATAGAGTAGACAACAGGTACTAGGCATGTTGATGAATTAATCTGAAGCTTATATGACCCTGAGACTTATAGCCCTCTAGTTCCTAAAATCTCTTACGAAGAGATTTCCTTTCTTAGAGGTCTTGAAATTGTCTAACAGATGATCCATATAGCATTAAAAAGATTATGATTTTAGATCTACTAATAGAGAAGCTATTATAGGAAAGACTAAATTTTCTCTTCTCTTCTTCTCTTCTTCCCTTCCCTTCCCTTCCCTTCCCTTCCCTTCCCTTCCCTTCCCT
>NC_058416.1:47856584-47896994 GCF_002201575.2 Neomonachus schauinslandi
CTTCCCTTCCCTTCCCTTCCCTTCCCTTCCCTTCCCTTCCCTTCCCTTCCCTTCTCTTCTCTTCTCCTCTTCTCTTCTCTTTCTTCTTCTCTTCTCTTCTCCTCTTCTCTTCTCTTTCTTCTTCTCTTCTCTTCTCTTCTTAGTTCCTACAATATGCCAGACCCTAGGGGTCTTACTTTGCCTTGTTTCATGATCAGACTCCCCACTGAGCACGGAGCCCAATGTGGGACTCAATCCCACAACCCATGGATCATGACCTGACCTGAAACCAAGAGCCGGACCATCAACAGACTGAGCCACCCAGGTGCCCCTAAAGATTTTATTTTTAAGTAATCTCTACACCCAGCATGGGGCTCAAACTCACGACCCCAAGATCAAGAGTTGCATGCTCTACCAACTGAGTCAGCCAGACACCTCCAGCAAGGACATTCTTAAGTGGCAGTGTCTTCTTTTCCTTGTCAGTGCATGGCAGTGGGGAATACAATGACTATTGCCTTGATTGTGCTAAGGCACCAGGTGTACCTACAGTTGCTTTGTGCTATCAGTGAAAATGTCAACACAGAGGAAAAGGCAAATGATGTCTTAGTATTATTATGAAAATAATAGTACTAAGTAAGTGGCGTCAATGGTCCCTCTTTGGGCTATGGGTCACCCCATACAAACTCCCAGTAAAGGTAGAGCTACTCAGGTTTTGTTTTTAGCATCAAACCTGCCAGGGTTGATGGGGCAGCATGGACAGTGGGGGCATATCTATCAAAATACCCCACAGACAAGCACAAATTCTACCCTGATGAAATACCCAAACCAGGAGCTGACAGGAACTGCCATGGCACCCTCCTGCCTCTTCTTAGGAACAGTCTCTCTACTGACTTCTTCCTAGCATCCCAGGTGCCCAGGGCTTCCTGCGGCCCGAGGCCACTCAAGAGGCCATGTCATGTAGCATAGCTTAAAAAACAGGGTGGGAAGAGCAAGGCAGCCACCATTTTTGCTGTGCTCACTACAGGTACTTACAACTCTAGGACCCCAAAGGAACAAACCCCCGGGGGCTCTAAACTCCACTCTGCTGCCTTCCCTGGTCTATCCACTCCATGGGGAGTACTTGGTGCCTTGGACTCTTCTCTCCTTTCTTCGACATTTCTCTTTTCAGAAAACCCTTCTCCAAGATCCTGTTCTTCTTTAACGACATGGCTGATTACCTGAGAGATGAATCACTGCCCAGGTGACAATGACCATTACAGTGTTCAGCGTGGTAGGTAGGCATGCTCACGTTTTAATAGGAGAGTCCTGGAATTCTGTAGCATACCTTAACATAAGGAAATAGTTCTGTGATGATGAGCATCTCAGCTTAGGGTCACAGGCAAATGGGGTGATTTCTGGAGTCCCTGAAGTTGTATCAAGCCTCTCTCCACTCAGCTGAGACAAAGACAGAGGAATTGGATGATGAAACAAGCAGAGGAGGGGGACAACACTCACACAGCAGTGGTTTATCTCTTCAAGAGATGAAGGCCACAGTTTTTTATTTCAGTTTCTAATGAATACAAAACATGCTATGTTTACATTGTCAGAAGACAAATAGAACCATGATAGACATCTCCGTTTACACAGCTGATTTCACAGATAATCCTATTTCTAACATTTCCACGTTGCTTCCCCTTGATGTTAGGACATGACTAAGTAGGTCATGTTTTAGTATTTTGGGGAGCAAGTCTCCCCCCTGTACCATTCTCCTGACTAAGGAGGCGTTCACGTGTTTTCTTTCTTTCTTTTTTTTATATTAAAAAAATTTTTTTTTAAAGATTTTAATTTATTTATTTGACAGAGAGAGACAGCAAGAGAGGGAATACAAGCAGGGGGAGTGGAGAGGGAGAAGCAGGCTTCTCACTGAGCAGGGAGCTGGACGCAAGACTCGATCCCAGGACCCTGGGATCATGACCTGAGCTTAAAAAAGGGAGCCACCCAGGCGCCCCTGTTCACGTGTTTTCTATGCAGAGAGTGAAGAAGGGGTGTGCCAGGGAACGTCTTTGGATAATTCAGCAGCTGTGTCAGGTTAACCTGGCTTCCCCCTCTTGTCTAGAACAAATGGGGTGTCCAGGAAGTAAGCTGGGAGGATGGTGGTACTGCCAAGCAGATGCTTTGTACCCACCATGCATACCCACCAGCTGAGTTATCAGCCTTCTGTGTGCTGCATCTGGAGATGGTCAAACCGACTTCTCTTTCAAGTCCTGGAATACGAAACCAGGTTGCTCATGTTTTGGAGAATCCCTTTGTGGGTGTTCTAGAATGTTCTAGAAGTACTGATTTGGTCTTTTAGTTTTCATCTGGGCCTGGGAAGCCTGTTCCATGTCTACCTCTAGTCTCTGCTGAATTCACTGTGAGCAAATAAGTAGTGGTCAATTAATATCTATGAAATAAAATGTATGGAGTTAAATTCACTTTCAAAAAACGACAGTGTAGGAAATGACTCTATGGCCAAGTGTTACTTGCTCTATATCCCTCCTCCAGAGTTTGAACATTTAGAAAGTAGGGAGGTTTCAGGGGCTTAGAGTTTTAGTGTCATTTGTGCAGTTTTACTTAGAGATCCTGACTTAGCAGGCACTCGTGTGTGCTCCATGGGCTGTGACTTCTCTACTGGACACTCCAACCTGGTTAATTGTCTTCTCCCTGCAGCCCCCACCCCAACCTGCAACACCTCTCCTGTTCCACTGCTTCCAGGCCTTTGCTCATATGACTCCTTTTCCTTTATGAAACTCCCTCCCCCACCTTGTTCCAGCTCAGGTTCTGACTTCTCCAAGAAGCCTTCTTTCTGATTCATCACTACAATAATGGCGACATCTATCAATGATTAAATAGTTACTGTGGACCACGCTCTCTAAGAAATTCCTCTAGCATCTGATTCAATCCTTGTAATAACTTTGTTACTGGGAGGTGTGGAAAGCTCGAGAGCTTGAGTGCACTGGCCATGTCCTACTTTGAGTGACGAAGCTGGAACTCCTGTCCTGGATTGCCTGGTCTGCTGGCCATGCTTTTAACCCCTTCCAGTCTGCCCTCCTGAGAGGCGCTAATTATCTAGTTGTGGGAAGCTGATGAAGCTGGGTGGGACCTCAAAGGTCATATTGTCCAATCCTCATTTTATAGATGAGGAACCTCAAGCCCAAAGAGGCAAAGAGACAACAGAGGTAACACGGTGAAGGGTTGGCTAAACCTGGGCAGGAACCCATGTTTCTGGTTCTCAGACTCATTCATTCAACAAACATATATTAAAGCCTTCTATGTTTAAGGCACTGTGTTGGGCCTTGAGCATCTTTGCTGTATCATTTGTGAGTTTAATGGATCTAGACACGAAGTTGTCTTAGAATGGGATCAGAGTGCTGGCTTCGCAGCACATATACTAAAATTGGAACGATACAGAAAAGATTAGCATGGGTCCTGTGCAAGGATGACTCGCAAATTCGTGAAGTGTTCCATATTTAAAAAAACAGAACGGGATCAGAAAGAGTAAACCCTTGCCTCCTCCTAGTGTGGCTTTGTGCAGAAGCGCCATGCGCCCCTGCTGGCCTCGGCGTGGTACCATCGTCACTGGTCTGACCCTCACTCTGCAGTTCTGTGGGACAGGCTGTGTTGGAGACAGGAGGGGAGGGTGTTTGATTGCAGGGTCATGTGGAGGGTGCAGAAAGGCCCTACTTATGAAGATAATTCAATGTTGTTCAAGTAACTGTTTTAAGAACAAGCATCAGAAAATAGGAAGCATGACTCCAAGGTTTGCGAACAAAGACGAATCCAATTCCAAAAGACTTTATCTCCCTTTTGCTGGTGTGTGTGTGTGTGTATAGAAGCCACCACGCTTGTCTTAGGTGTCTCCCATCCTGACATCACTACCTGGCTGTATTATTGTTTTTTATTTCATGGTCAGGTTTGTCTGAGGATCCCTGGAGCTGCCCAACAAACCCTCTCAAGTGAGCTGACAGGACTTGGGGCCCATGATAAGGTCCTGTTTGGGAACTCGGAAGGAAAGGAAACGCCATTGCTCCTTGAGATTCAAACAGTAATGTCAGCACATACTAGATCAGAATAAAGATAGACACGCACATGGATGTCATGGAGAAAGAAGAGCTACCAGATCAGCAGTATTTGACTGCCACTTAGCACATGCACCCAAACAAGGGCGTCTGACCCAACTGCACACAGACACGCCTTTTGTCTGGCGGGGAACTCACAGATACAGAAGCGGTAGCTGACATACAGCTTCCCTGCTTTCCATCGCAGTCTGGTGCTGCCTCTGGTGATCTAGAAAGGCCCGACTTCAACCTATAGGGGAGCGACCCTGACCCTTGGACTGGTGGCGCTCTCATGCTTCCTGGTTGGGAAGCTCAGTCCGCCCCAGGTAGAGCACCCTCCACTTCCAACATCCTGCACCTTCCCCCCTGCCCTTGCTAATACAAACTTCTTGAGAGCTAGGGACAACAAGAAGGCTATAATTACAACCAATTATCCACCTGCCCTAAGGGACCACCAGGATTCCTGCCATCATGCCCTGTAATCTAGTGTCTCTGTTACCAGAAGAAGCCTCTGGTAATCCTCTGCAGGTAATCCTCCCCACACAGACTCTTCCGTGGGTATGGTTTGACACATCCCTAATCTAACCCAAGCTTCCCAGACTCTTCTCTTTTCTACCTTCAACTAAACCCTGGTGACCTCATGCAGGTCAATTGCTTTCAATAGCACCCGGAGGTAGATGACTCCCAAACTGGTATCTCCCACCTTCGCCTCTTCCCTGAACTTCAAAGCCAGATACCCAGTGCCTCTATTTGGAAGACTGATGCACATTTCAGTGTTAAAAGAACTTTCCAAGACAAATTCCTGTCACGCCATCCCAAATCCGCCTCTTGTCCATTTTCACCTACCTGTGTAAATTAGAAACTTTGGAGCCACCCTTGACTCTTCATTTCCCTTCCACCCTTTTAAGTCACCTAGTGACTCCTACTGATGCTCAGCTCCACTGCTAAGTCTCAAAAACCACCATGTCTCACCACCAGCTGCAATAATCCCCATTCCCACTTTTGCCCCCCTATTATCTCATCCTCTCCCCCCATCAGCTTGAATAACCCTTTTAAACAGGTCAGGTCAAATCACATCCCCTCCCCTAGTGGCTCCTCATCTCAGACTAAAAATCTCGTCCTTTCTGGGCACAAAGCACTACATTATCTTGTCCTTGCCTTCCTTTGTGACAATATTTCCCGGTATCTGTCTGCTCCAGATAACGAGGACTCCTCAGGCCAAATGCTCCTCCCCTACAGCCTTTATGCTCTGTTCTGTTCAGAAAACGCTTCCCCTAGATATTCCTGTGGCTCAGTTCCTCACTTCTTTCTGATCGCCTTACTGAGGCCTTTCCTGACGGTTCCTATCAAAATAGTCCCTAACGCCTGTTAGAAAGCAGCTTGGAGAGAGCAGGGATTTGTTCTCACTTGTTCTCTGCTGAATCATCAGCCCCTGCAACAATGACAGGGACATTGACACCTACTAAGTACTTGTTAAATGAATGAGAAAATGAAAGAGAGAATGTCTCTTCAGGGTACAAGCAAGATCTCAAGTGAACCCTAGACTTCTGAGTAAAAGAGGTGATACGTTGTGATTTTCCTCACCATTTTGGTAATAAGTTCTTCAGTGTGAATTTCTGCTTTCAGATATTCTTATTTTAATTAAATTATTATTCTATTTTATTTATTTTTAAAAAGATTTTAAGTAATCTCTACATACAACGTAGGGCTTGGACTTACAACTCTGAGATCAAGAGTCACATGCTCCACCGACTAAGCCAGCCAGGTGCCCCAGTTTGTTTGTTTGTTTATTTATTTATTTATGTAGGCTCCATGCCCAACGTGGGGCTTGAACTCATGATCCTGAGAGCAAAAGTTGCACACTCTACCAAATGAGCCAGCCAGGTGCTCCTAATTAATTTTTTAAAAACTGTTATTAAAATGGAACAATGGTTTTCAAAAAGAATACAAGTATTTTAGGATCCTGAGTGTTTAATTCTGATTTTATTTTTTAAAAACACATTTAGGGGCTCCTGCGTGGCTCAACTGGTTAAGCGTCTGCCTTTGGCTCAGATCATGATCCCGGGGTCCTGGGATCAGGCTCCCTGCTCAGCGGGAAACCTGCTTCTCCCTCGCCCTCTGCCTGCCACTCCTTCTGTTTGTGCTCTCTCTGTTTCTCTCTCTCTGTGTCAAATAAATAAATAAGATTAAAAAAATAAAACTATTAAAAGCCTGTAATTAAAAACATGCAAACATGTTATATACAAAATTTTGATAAATTGGATAGCATGGAGTTAACTTGTGCTGCTAGATTAACTCAAATTTTGTGACAACTCAGAATAAAGCTTTCCCCACTATCTCTGTGCATGTATTAGAAGTTCTTTTAAAAATGTGGAATCAATTAGAAAGTTTACACAAGCCTTTACAAAAATTTGGCCTGGTTATTATGTCAGCTCACAGAAAACTGCACAACTAAGACATTACACATCACAACTGTACTACACATGTTGAAAAATAGCAAGCAAGGCTCAGTTGCATTTGCTACCATCTGTATAATCCATCAGACAAGTGAGTATTAATGAACACAGTTTGGGGGAGATTTGGCCACTTATGTGCTTTCTTATCTATGATAAGAAATATAAGCCCTTGTTAGGTATTATAAGTGATTCAACTTTGCCTTGAAATTGCTTTATTACTCTTCTTCAAGATTCTGGATTAGTTTAAAGAATAGTGTCTTATGTGATACAAGATAGATGTTAAAAATGTTTTCCATTAACAATAACTTATTTGATCCAACTGTGTTGTGTGGATCAAGGTAATCTTGACCCTGAGCAATCAAAATACAAAAATAACTTTTATACTAAATGAAGTTGGCATGACATTGCAGCTGTCATTTATAACTCCAAATTTATCTCTTCATCTGTATAAAAGAAAGACAACTAATCATGTACCCCCAATTTATTTATGATGAGAGGTTGGATTAGATCGGGTTATTTCTAGCATTCACTTTTTACCCTGTGATACTTTTTTTAAAAAAGATTTCATTTTATTTTATTTTAAAGATTTTATTTATTTGTCAGAGAGGGAGAGAGAGCGCGCACAAGCAGGGGGAGCGGCAGGCGAGGGAGAAGCAGGCTCCCCGCTGAGCAAGGAGCCCAGGCTCCCACTTACAACCCTGAGATCAAGAGTTGCACGTTTCACCGACTGAGCCAGCCAGGTGCCCCTAACCTGTGTTGCTTTGAAACTGTCCATCAAATGCATGCTCAGCAGGACATTTTGTGTCATATCTGTGATTTTCTTGAGCTTAGTGCTAACTTCTATAAAATCCACTTTGATAGGGGCACTTGGGTGGCTCAGTCGGTTAAGCATCCAATTCTTGATTTTAGCTGAGGTGAGATGGAGCCCCGTGTCCAGCATGGAGCCCACTTAAGATTCTCTCCCTCTGTCCCTCCCCCACCTCTCTCTGTCTCTTAAAAAACAATCCACTTGATAAAATATCTGACAATCAATATATTAAGTCCATATTTACCATTTCCAGCGCTCTTCATTCCTACCTATATTTCCATGTTTTTGCTTGCAATCATTTTCCTTTGACCTTGAGGACTTAGAATAGTATTTTAGTGCAAGTCTGCTGGTGATGAATTTTCTCAGCTTTTCTTTGAAAATGTCTTTCTTTTACTTTTAAAAGATACTTTGAGCATCGAATTCTCAGTTATCAATTATTTTCTGTCAGCAATTTAAGGTTGCCATCCCACTGTCACCTGGGACAGTGGGACTGTCCAATTTAAGAAATCAGTCATCTCATTGTGACTTACTTGAAGGTAATGAATTTTTCCCTCCTCCGGCTGCTTTTAGACTTTTCTCAGGACCTCCACCATCTCACCATTATGTGGCCAGATGTGGTTGGATTTGCATGTCTGTTGCTTGAGATTTGAAGAGCCTCTTGAATTTGCGGGTTGATGTCTTTTGTTCGTTTTGGAAAAGGCTCAACAGAGTACACTATGGCTTCTGTCCTTTCTCTCCTGAGAGTCCGATTACACATACGTTCCAGCTCTTCAATGTGTCCCAGGTCTCTTAGGCTCTTTTCTTTATCTTCCTTTTTTTTTTTAAAGATTTATTTATTTCAGAGAGAGAGAGAGAGAGCACATAAGTAGGGGGAAGGGCAGAGGGAGGAGAGAGAATCCCAAGCCAACTCCCTGCTGACGTCATAGCCTTCCGGGTCTTTCAACTAAGAGTCTGGGACATTAACCAGGCACCTTCCTATGGCAAGTCCTGAACTTTATTCTTGGTTTCCTTAGCACAGTGAGTCTGATCAAAACTGTTTTTACAATTTTTTCATTGTGGTAAAATATAAATAAAATACACCATTTTAATCATTTTCCCTAAAAGAGCTTTACATCTTTTTAGCCTCTCATCCTGTAGAACTTCAACATTTGACACACATCTTGAGGGGAAAGTTGTAATGAGGCCCAAGTTTCCAGTGTCCTTCCAGTGTTGTGGGACTACTAGCGGTTCCGCTGGGTTCTCGGCTTCCCAGTAGAAACCCTCTGATAAGCGAAGCCTGGGGGCCTCAGTCTCCTACCCCACGGAAACACTGTCAGGTGAATTCAGCTCCCCTCTTCAAGGTTCTCCTCTCCCTTGAAACTTAGAATCTCTGTCTGGTATTGCTTCAGCTGATCTCTACTGCATTTAAAGAATGATTTTTATTGAACGGATCCTACCTGGAAACCTGAATACCTTTCTCGAAGTTAAATTTAGAGGCCTTCTCTAGCTTGTCTGTATCTGTTTTCCCAAACTTATTGACTTAAGTTTTTAGGCCACTGCCTAGATCACTGGAAATCCAAACCATCCTTCATATTTTGAGGGCACATTTTCTCCCAAATATCTTGTCAAAATAGTTCGATGGTCTAAGGTTGGTCTGAGTTTCACCTTTTATTAGTCCTGCCAGCCTTTGGTGGAAGTGTTAATGGACACTGAAAAGGGCCCAGAGTCAGTAAACATGAACGAATGATTGCATGAGTAAATAAATGAATAAAGGATAAAAGAAAAGAAAAAAAAAAAGGCAGATCTCTTGAACAAATCTCCAACTGGATGATAATGTGTACTCCTGAGCTTGAGTAGAAAGTAACACATATTAGGGAAATGCATCAGGAACTGTTAAAGCCTTATAAAATATTCCTATGTTTTGTGGGGTGTTTTTTTTGGCTATGATTTAATAAATTATTTTTTTGGGGTAAATACTATGTCATTGTTGCTGAATTCTTTTTTTTTTTAATATTTTATTTATTTATTTGACAGAGAGACACAGGGAGAGAGGGAACACAAGAGGGGGAGTGGGAGAGGGAGAAGCAGGCTTCCCGCGGAGCAGGGAGCCCGATGCGGCGCTCGATCCCAGGACCCCGGGATCATGACCTGAGCCGAAGGCAGATGCTTAATGACTGAGCCACCCAGGCGTCCCAAATTCTTTAATGTGTTAAAAAAAAGTTCACTTCAGAATTATGAATTCATCCCTGTTTTTTAAAGTTTTACAATTATAAATATGTGGAATAAGGGTCTCTTCTCATTTCCAGTGAGAGACTTCATCCAATTGATTCTTACTTCATAATGTCCCTTATAACCACTGAGTTGGTGATAGGTATCATATTCATCTTTGTATCCTCAGCTGCCACAGTTCTGGTATGTAACAGCCATGAAGTGGATGCTTAAATTTTTCCCCCCCATTCCCACTGCCATCATCTTGGCCTAGCTGCTCTTTGTGCTTAGAATATTATAACAGATTACTGAATTTTTTTCTTGTACACTTGACTCTGATACCTGACTACCCCTGCCCCCCCCCAAATCATCTTACATATATTGCTAACCTGATAATTCTACCTAAATTAATGCACTACTACTTAGCTCAAAATATTTTTAGTCAAGGGGATGCTGGAAGCTTAAAATTTTTCTACTTAATTTTCCCTGTTGTTCTAAGCAAAATTTCTTAGATTTGCCTCATCTTAATGATCTGGAACTTTTTATTTTTTTAAAGATTTTATTTATTTATATATTTTAGAGAGCACACACACAAGAGCACGTGTGTGAGTGGCGGGGGGGGGGACAGGCAGAGGGAGAGAATCTCAAGCATACTCCTCTCTAAGCTCGGAGCCCGATACAGGGCTGGATCTCACAATCCTAAGATCATGACCTGAGCTGAGACCGACTGAACCATCCTGGTGCCTGTGGAACTTTTTAAGCTTATAAATCCTCAGGCTACCCCTGAATCAAAATCCCCACAGGAAGAACCTAAGAATCTCTATTTATCAAGCATCCTACCTATGATTAGGTACTTGTGGTCCTTGTACCAGCAGCAGTAGCATCACCTGGGAGCACATGAAAATCTGAGTTTTGGGCCCCTCCCTTCTTTGAGTGGGGCCCAAAGTTGTGGTGTAACAGCCTTTCAGGTGATTCTGCTGTATACTAAAGTTTTTTATTTTATTTTTTTAAAGATTTTATTTATTTATCTGACAGAGAGACAGCGAGAGAGGGAACACAAGCAGGGGGAGTGGGAGAGGGAGAAGAAGACTCCCCGCTGAGCAGGGAGCCCGACCTGGGGCTCGATCCCAGGACCCTGGGACCATGACCTGAGCCGAAGGCAGACGCTCAACGACTGAGCCCCCCAGGCGCCCCAAGTTTGATATTTTCTTAAGACCATGAATTACTGCCTCTGCCATTTGTCTTATTCCAACAATAGCTGTGTTGAAAGCTCATTTTTGCCCACTGAGCCTTCCTTACTATACCAAAGTTTCCCGATTCATATCCTATTCATCCTAGAAACTTTCTTTTATCAGAGTCCTTCCTATTCATCCCCTACTTTCCAGGCAGTATTCTCTAAAAACAGCTCTCTTCTGGCCTCTGCTGGTCTGACAACAGCAGAGAACTGTTTTGTTAATTCTTTAAGTGCGTGCTCAAGATAGCAGGTGTAAGCACACTGGACTTTCGTAAGCAACCATTCTAACAGCATCAACTCAGCAAAGAGAAAGATTTTGAGATGTCTCTTAAACTGCCAAGCTTGCTGAGAACAGACAGCTGGATGGTAAAATTTGACATGTGTTTCAAATGCTCATTTTTTTTTTTTTAAAGATTATTTATTTATTTATTTGACAGAGAGAGACATAGCCAGAGTAGGAACACAAGCAGGGGGAGTGGGAGAGGGAGAAGCAGGCTTCCCGCGGAGCAGGGAGCCCGATTTGGGACTCGATCCCAGGACCCTGGGATCATGACCTGAGCCGAAGGCAGACGCTTAACGACTGAGCCACCCAGGCGCCCTCAAATGCTCATTTCTGAAGTGGTATTTTTAAAAATTAAATCCCATGCTGTTATGTTAATATGTCAGGATTAACAGAATAAGATTTTTAGGTGTAGGTTTCTTTAAAAGCTTGCTTCTTTGGAGGAAATTTGTAAAATTTTGCCTGATTCTGATACTGCACTTAGTATTGTGCCTGGTAAAGATAAATGTTTGTTAAATAAATGTATTAGTGCTATTTGGTTTATGTTAAACTATTCCTTTTTTGTAACTGAATTAAGAATTGAAGACAATCTGAGGAAGAATCTTTGCAGTTTTTCAGTACAAATAAATAAAAAATCTTAAAAAATATTAATGTAGAGCTGATCAATAACAGGTAAGAGGGGAGAGGGAAAAAAAAAGGGAAGAGGGACCTCAGTTTACCCAACCTCACAGGCTGACTGAAGAGAAAATGAAAAATGCTAGTTACAACTGGTTAGATTATTGTCAAGCTATGAGGCAGGCAATCTCTTGCTTCCTGTCTGTTTAGGCTGCCTGTTATTCTTTTATATTTATTATTTTTTCAAGATTTATTTATTTGAAAGAGAGAGGGAGAAAGTGTGTGAGCAAATGCAGTGGGGAGGGGCAGAGGGAGAGAGAGAATCTTTTTATTTATTTATTTATTTTGAGAGAGAGAATGAGAGACAGAGAGCATGAGAGGGAGGAGGGTCAGAGGGAGAATCAGACTCCCCGCTGAGCAGGGAGCCCGATGCGGGACTCGATCCCGGGACTCCAGGATCATGACCTGAGCCGAAGGCAGTCGCTTAACCAACTGAGCCACCCAGGCGCCCGAGAGAGAATCTTTCAAGCAGACTCCATGCTGAGTGTGGAGCCTCACCCAGGACTCGAACCCAGGACCCTGAGATCATGACCTGAGCAGAAACCAAGAGTCGGTCACTCAACTGACTGGGCCACGGAAGCACCCCTTAGGTTTCCTTTTAAAAAGGAAAATCCATTGGAGGTATAGAGCTCTAACCGCACATCCTGTGGTGCCCTGTTCCAATCCAGGTGTCTCTCAGACTCCTGGCAACTATACTATAGTGGATACAAGCTCTGGTTCTGGAATTAGGCAATCCTGGGCTCTAATTTCATCTCTTAGTTATTAGAGGCAGCCAAGTGACAATTCTGGCCATTGAGAAACAGGGAAAGTTATTGGGTGGAGCCTTCTGGAAAACTTTTTTTTAAAAAAGATTTTATTTATTTGACAGAGAGAGAGAGCACAAGCAGGGGGAGTGGCAGGCAGAGGGAGAAGCAGGCTCCCCGCTGAGCAAGGAGCCCAGTGCAGGACTCAGTCCCAGAACCCTGGAATCATGACCTGAGGCGAAGGCAGATGCTTAACTGAGCCACCCAGGTGTCCCTTTCTGGAAAACTTTTCAAGTTTATTTAAGTGATAAATCTCTACACCCAACATGGGGCTCGAACTCACTACCCTGAGATCAAGAGTTGCATGCTCTTCCAACTGAGCCAGCCAGGCTTGGCCAAGGCCCCCACCCCCAAGTTTATTTATTTATTTAAAGTGGAAAACTTTTTATTATTATTTTTAATTTTTAAAAAAAGATTTATTTATTTACTTATTTGACAGAGAGAGAGAGAGAGACAGCAAGAGAGGGAACACAAGCAGGGGGAGTAGGAGAGGGAGAAGCAGACTTCCCGCTGAGCAGGGAGCCTGATGCGAGGCTTGATCCCAGGACCCTAGGATCACGACCTGAGCCGAAGGCAGACGCTTAATGACTGAGCTACCCAGGCTCCCCAAAGTGGAAAACTTTTTAAAGAGGGACAAAAACAAATGACATATGCTTTTTTCTTTTTCTTTCCTTCTGTCTAGAACATGGACATGATGACAGGTGGCATAACTGCTTTATAGTGACAAGGATGAAGGCCACATACAAAGTATGGAAGAGCAGAACGTTGGAAGAATCTGGGTCTATGAGGGCATCATGGGGCTGCATTACTAGCCTTGAACTGCTGACCTCCAGACTTTTTAATGTGAGAAAAATAAAACCAGTCATTTGTTGTTTAATCTGTTTTTTGGGTCCATTTTTTGCAGCTTAATGTTAAGCTGAAACATGAATTCACAAGATTATTCAAGGATTAAAAGAGAAAAATCTATATAAAGAGTATAATACAGTTCCTGGCATATAGCAAGTTACCACTGAATGGTTGCTATTATTTTGGAGAGATTGGTTGACTGCCAACAGGGAACAAAAATCAAACATAGGATAAACAATTTGGGAAGTGAAGAAAAGTGCTGAATAGAAGCTATGATAGGGTTGTAAAAAATTCAGATCACATTCAGAGCCAAGCCATGCATGCTCATAAGGGGTCTGACGTACAGTAGATACTCAGTATATGTTAATTTTTTTGTGATCCTCTCTGTGAGAACACAAATTGATGTCATTTATTCATATGAGAACCTTGATCAATGAAGATGAGACTAAGCAGAGATTCTTAGGAACTCTGAGAAGGGCTTTATGTAAATGGTGAGATTTTAGTGAGGCATTCCATTCAGTGTCTGATGTTCTCCTGCTTAAGCAATACTGTCAAGATATGGATTAGAGAAATACTCAAAAAAAGACACTGATAAACAAAATGCCACCGGAAATGGTGACACAGATGTGGTCTGTCATCTTGATGACTCAGACACTAGGTCCTAGAGGAACAGAAATTTGCTGAATAGAGAAATCTGTTTTGTTGCCAGACTGGAAGTTAAAATATCAGTCATTCCAGAGAAATGATATTACTGAACTTGAACACATGGGCAGAGAAGAACTTGACCAATTCAGCTGGAAAACTGCACCAGAAAAGTATAATGAAAAGAGACCATGTGAAGACTTGGAATATTATGATCAGATCAGAGAACTATGTTAATTTATAATGTCTGAAAAAGGAAGAAAGGTTGATATTTGTTGTTGAGGCTCCAAAGGAATGCACTACAGAATAGTAGCTCATTTCAAGTAAACAAAAGAAAGAAGCTGGAAAGTTAAAAGGACTATTAAAATTTAGCCTTTTTTTTTTTTTTAAAGACTTAAATGTCAGACACTGGAATGACCCATAGAAGAGCAACTGATTAAGAGAATGAAAATTTGTAGTGATTAACACAAAGCCACTCCTGAATGTAAATACCAAGGGAAGGTCGAGTAAAAAGAAAAGACAGGAAAGACAACAAATCACAGACTACAACTATCATATTTTCAAAATTGTAATTAGGTATTACCGAATAAAGTAAATAGCTCTTAAGTTAGAGTGCAAAATGAAAGCACCTTATTGTTTTAAAGGTGCATAAGCTAGACAATACAACATAAGCATATCCACATTTTAAATAGTTGTTTGTGTGGTGGGTAAATGCCATTTAAAAACACTTTCAATAGAAAAATGATTTATAAGTCAGTTTACAGAAGATCAAAAAAAATCAATGTTTAATACCAACTTTAACTATAAATAACTAAGAATGAAACAAACTGTCTTCTATCCTGTTTTTGCTTCAACATCTATGTCTTCTGCTCTTTGCTTTTTGGAGAAAACATTGCATTGTAAGGCTGCCGTCTTTTGGGACGAGGACAAGGATCAAGATCTTCCTTAATGTAACCTTAAAAACAAATGACAAATTTAGAAGACTGTATTTGCAACATGTATTTCTTTCAGCATGTACCAGGTAACATCTGTCTCATTTAACGTATTCTAGTTTACATGATCCTCTGCTTATTAGCTGTGCAATGTTAAAGTTTTCACTACTTAGCATCAGTTTCCTCATTTATACTAACAATGATAGCAGCAAACATTTATCAAATGTGTTGTATACATTATCTCAGCTAATGCTCACATTCCTTTGAAGTAGCTTCTACTATACCTCCTTCAGAGATGAGGTTACGGAGACCCAAGGAAGTTAAAGAACTTGCTCAAGTTCACAAAGCTATGGAAGTGGAAGAGCTGGGACTTTGCCCAAGGTCCATCTAACCTCCAGAACCAGAGCTCTTAAGTACTTTCCTAGTCTGCCTCCTCCAGATTGCACATGGGGACAAAAAAGAACTCTTCACTATTATAATTCCACGTGCTTATCAAAAAGACTTTCTGTGGCAGCTATTTTTTTTTTTTTAAATATTTTATTTATTTATTTGACAGAGAGAGAGATAGCGAGAGCGAACACAAGCAGGGGGAGTGGGAGAGGGAGAAGCAGGCTTCCCGCTGAGCAGGGAGCCCGATGCGGGGCTCGATCCCAGGACCCTGGGACCATGACCCGAGCCGAAGGCAGACGCTTAACGACTGAGCCACCCAGGCGCTCCGGCAGCTACTTCTTTAAACGACTGAGCCACCCAGGCGTCCCGTGCCCCTATACTCTTCAATCATCCGATTCTCCTAAGGCATCTTGAATCATGTGCTTTGCACTCGGCCATATCCCCTGCAGGCCACAGTAGGTGTACAAACACAGGCTCTATGCAGATTGTTTAATTCTATTTGATGACCAGGCAGTGTCATCATGTCAAAGGGAATGTAATTTGGCTTGTTAATGGGGAAAGTGAAAATATGGTAATAGCTACAAGAGACTTTGCATCTTTTGGAAAAACCATCTTACTACTCAATATCTGGAGCTTCAAAGCTGTATACATTCTCAAATCCTATTAAATGTCAGTGCCATATTTGAAGGAGCTAGTTGCCAACGGTCCTCCAAACAAAGGTTCTTTTTACTCAGATGTGGTTTATAAATACCCAGCATTCTGGATAAGTGAGGTTTTAAAAGCTAAAATTCAGACTAGTTGCTTTAAAAAGATGCTCTCTTTTTAACAATATAACTTTGCTGGCAACTTTTATAATGTTATTATTTTATTAAAAGTCATTTTGTTGACAGGATAAGCCTTTCTGAAATTTGAATGATAAACGAGGATAATGAATACACAATCATATTAAAGTGATTATACACAATCTCTGATTTCAATGACATTATTCAGAGTTAAAGGTGAGCCTTTTATCTTTAGGAATTTGCTTTTATGTCACTGAACTAGCCCCTGAGGAGAAGGTAAGAGGAACCATGGGGGAAAAGTCTAATGGTTAGATTTGAGTATATACAGTATTTAAAAAAAAAAAAATTCCAAAATGTTATAATCTGTACTCTCACCTCTTTCCATACACGTCTGAGTGGAAGGAAAACCAACTTCCCAGAAATTCTCTGGTGTGTTGGGTGGAATATAGCGGAATCGATGTCTCGAGCAGGAAGCCAATTTCTTTTCTCTTTCTTCTGCTGGAATATCTGCATAATACTAATAATAAAAACTGGTAAGTTTTTCACTTAGAAATAATAAATGGACTGTTAGGCTTATTGATTATAAACTAGAAGCTATAAGAAAGCTGTTAAAGTATTCAGCATGTTAAGGAAAACAACACTCACTGAAGATAATATTAGTAATTAATACTAACAGTAACTAGTGCTGGTCTGTGAAATGTTTCCTCCACAAATGAGAAAAGGAGCTTGCAGCTTGTATCACAATGCAAACCAATATCCTGCTTTTCTCATCAATAAAGTCTTACAATACAAAAACAAAAACAAAAAATGCCAGCTTAGCTTTATAGTGTGCTGAGTGATGCAGTTAATTTATCTACCGGTGCAAACTCAACTGTCAGACCAGTAACAAAACTGTACTTGGAACAGCACTTTTGTCAGTTGTTATTTGGATATAACATGTGTGTTTTGAAGTAATTTTCTTTCTTTCTTTTTTTTTTTAAAGATTTTATTTATTTATTTGATAGAGAGAGAATGAGAGAGAGAGAGAGAGAGAGCACAAGACGGGGGAGGGTCAGTGGGAGAAGCAGACTCCCTGCTAAGCAGGGAGCCCGACGTGGGACTCGATCCTGGGACTCCAGCATCATGACCTGAGCTGAAGGCAGTCGCTTAACCAACTGAGCCACCCAGGCACCCCTGAAGTAATTTTCTTATCCAAGTTTTTACAAATTAAAGTTTAGCTTTGAATGTTGCAGGCTTTATGACTTCCCCCTTTAAACCATATTTTTCAATTATGATCAAAGACATAATTTCTTGCAACTGCAACCCAAAGAACTTGAACTTCATAAAAACAAGGTTAAAATTTATATGTAAAAAATGTACAGGTCCTTCAAGCTCTAGACCTAAGAAAACAAAGCAGCAGTGTAAAGTTTAATAGAACATGCGACAGGATCACACAATCTAGCCAATTCCACCTCAAACTTGAGAAACTGAAAACCAAATTGATAATTTACTGACGGTATCTTCTATTGAAAGTGGCACACTAAGGGCTAAAACTTAAGTTTGAAGGAAAGGTTTTTTGAGTACCTCTGAAACAACTTTTTTGGGGGTTATCTTTTTCATCTTTCTCATTGCTGTGAATACAAGCCTTTGTTACCGTGGCCTGGACATGGGATGGGATGACCCTAACTAGAGAATAACAGTTATCTATCAATTTAGAGAAACACTGCCACCAAATTACAACATATACAAAAGCAACAGTGGGTTGGTGTAGCTGTGACACAGTGAACAACTGGGAGAGTGGTAGAAGATAAAATCAGAGAGGAAGTGGGGTGCCAGAGTTTGCTGTCCTCAATAAGGACTTTGGGTTCTATTTCTGAGTCAGATGGTCAGACATTTAAGGGTTTCGGGCAGAGAAATGACATGATTTAATTTTTATTCTAAAAAGATCATCAGGAAACAAAAGATCATTCATTGTGTTGAAACACACGGTGAAGACAGAAATCAAGTAGATGTCTGTCCTATCCAAGCCATCCTGTGCTGCTGCCCGCTCTCAGGCCCTGTCCTGTCCCTTGACACCCCGCGTCCCTGACTCCCTCTCCCCTCTGGCAGGGAGGCCAGGAACTTAAGCACTTAGTAGACCTTTAATCCCAATTTCCCCACTGGGGGCAATAAAAACCATTAACATCTCAGAAATACCTTGCTTTAGAAACAAAGAACATACACTGTGAAGAGACAGGTATAAACAAGAAAAGTGAGGACAGAGGTGTATGGGAATTCTCAACACAGCTTTTCTAAAAACAGTTGATTAAAATAAAACAACAGAAGGAAAGCACTTAGAAGCAAATTATTTCAGTAGTCCAGACTAGATGAAATGCTGCCTTGGTCCAGGGGTTTAGTGGTGGTGGTATCAAGTGGGTGGAAACGGGATACACTTTGAAGGAAGAAGTGATAGGATTTGCTGATAGACCTGTTACTGAGATGGGAAAGAAGAGAGGATAACTGTAAGAGTTTTGGTTTAAACAGCCAGAAGAATGGACATAGAGGAGACTCAGGTGAGGTTTGGGAATCAGCGGCAGAAACTCTGTTTGCTTTTGGACATGGTGAACTTTGAGATGATTATTACACTTCCACATGTGTACTACATATTCCACAGGTGGAAGACACTGGGATACATTTAAGAACTGTAAGCATACAGAGAGTATTTAAATACACAGGACTGGCACTTTCGCTCCTGGTCATGGGAGAGTTAACAAGGAACAGATTTATCTCCTATCTTAGCAAAAATATTGGAATAAAATGTACCGAGATAATGGTTTTTATTTATTTAGTTTTAAAGGTTTTATTTATTTTGGGGGGGGGGAGCACAGAGAGAGAGTGAGAGGGAGAAGCAGGCTCCCCACTGACCACAGAGCCCGATGTGGGGCTCGATCCCAGGACCCTGGGATCATGACCTGAGCTAAAAGCAGACGCTTAACCTACTGAGCCACCCAGGCACTCGAGACAACAGTTTTTAGAGACTGAATAACAAACAGCATAGGAAATGATTCCTGAGAGAAGGAAAGCAAGTTAACAGTGCTTCTAGCACAAGAGCTTTTTTCTAACTGGTAGTGTTAGTTCCAGATTGTAAAGAATTATGGTCTTAACTAAAAACTGGAGGCTTGACCATGTTCTTTAGTTAAGAAATCATGGTATGTTCAATTTGTGTTATGAAAACTCATGATACAGATTTTGCTTGTACTGCCAAATTGCTTTCCAAAATCGTGATCTCTATTTACACTCCCACTGGTAGTTAGAGCCTATTTCTCACCAAATGCTTACCTGCACTACAAGCTATCCATAAATAACTTTAATCTGCTTGGTTATCAAATTTTCTAGCCCACAGCTGTTAAAAAGAAAATTTAAAAGGGAACTAAATCACTAGAGGCAGGCATCTAATAGTTAACAGACAGCAAGGGAAGAAATTAAAAAAACATGTTTCAAGAAAACACAGAACCTGGGCGCCTGGGTGGCTCAGTTGGTTAAGCGTCTGCCTTCAGCTCAGGTCATGATCCTGGAGTCCCGGGATCGAGTCCCACATCTGGCTCCCTGCTCAGCGGGGGGTCTGCTTCTCCCTCTGACCCTCTTCCCGCTCGTGCTCTCTGTCTCTCATTCTCTCTCTCTCAAATAAATAAATAAACTCTTTAAAAAAAAAAAAAAAAAGAAAACACAGAACCTGCCTGAGATATTTAGTGAGTGGATGGTTAGTACTACTTCTGCTTCACTAGTCCAAGATAGCCAATGTATAAAAGGAAAATATAATTGTGTTCTAAGGATTACATAGAGCCTGCTCATCACATTGTGTTTAGGAAGGAGTGTTTGGGGGAAAAGTTAAGAAATTATGGTTATACCAGTTATTTAGAAAAAAACAATTATGAATATATGTCATTTCCTGAGAGTGCTGGGATAAGTAATAAACATTAAAGTTTCCTACTAAAGTATCAGAATTTTCCCCAAATAGTATACGAATAAGGAAGGGCCTTTGCTGTAATATAACACCAGGGGAAAGAAATTAAAACAAATACAAATTAACACAGAAAAGAAAAACGGCACAGATATCTTAAGCTGGTAAAAAAGAACGAGGGCTTAGGTTCCAGATTCACTTAATGAAAATCTGAGAGGTTGAGGGCTTTCATTTCCAAGTATTGAGATCCCCGAAATCACAGCCAGTGTGCTCTTTAATTATCCATCCTGCTATTCCTGGCTCAAACGAGGTTTCTAGATACAAATATGGTCTCTATCTATGATTTTTAAATCATGCATTTCTAATCTAGAAAGCCGTATTTTAAAAAACCCACTGAACAGTATTCACATTTATACTTACAATTTCACATTCCTTACATGTGTGTCCAAGCAATTTTCTTCTCTCTTCTTTTTTCCGAACTACCTCAATATGAGGAAAATTCTGTAAGCTAGTCTCTCTGGAAGAAAAATGAATTAAATTTAAAAATTAATCCATTTGTTACTACAAAGATCTTTGGTTTAGATTTTTAATTAATGAAGGTGAGGGCCCAGAGGAGAAATAATCCCAAAACATTCATTCATTTTATTTGAAATGTTTACTATGTCAGAAAAACATATTTTTTCATGCATTCTTCATTAAATACTTATTAGGTGCTTACTGTATGTCAGGTATTTTTATGTATATTGTTCTCTAACTGAAAAAGATAACTATTACTTCCTATTTTTGCCTCTGATTGGCTGAAAATAATATATAAAATAACCTAATTTATTACTATTTAAATATTTTATGTATTTACTTAGAGAGAAAGAGAGAGTGAGTGAGTGTGGGGAGAGGGAGAGGGAGAGAGAAAATCCCAAGCAGGCTCCAAGTGGGGCTCGATCTCACAACCCTGAGATCATGACCTGAGCTGAAATCAAGAGTCAGATGCTTAACTGACGGTCATCCAGGTGCCCCTAAAACAACCTAATTTAAAAAGAAATATTGTACTATTAAAGTCAGGAATTGGTATTCTATAACATAACCAAGAAAGAGAGTAACTGCCTATTAACTCAGTTTTCTTTAAGAACCTGTATTTCTGGGCTAACCTACTCCCCTCCTCAAAAAAGAGATTCTTCTGTTTGTACGTCATGAGTCATTTTCTCTAAAAATTTCTTTTGCTGCCTCCACTCACCCTGAATTCTTTAAAATGTCAGGAACAATTATTTGCGCTTGTCCTTAAATGGATCAGATCCTACTGAGAACTGCTGGAAACCTAGGGCGGTCAAAGCCACTGAGGTATGGATTAATGAGATATAGAGTGCTTTGGGAAGCAAAAGCAAGCAGGAAGTACAGAACTTTTTAATATACTGTATCCTGCTTTAAGTTTTAAAGCTCAGTATAGAAAAGTCCAAACAAATAGGTAAATGAAGACTGAAGTGATGGTATACATATTTGTTTATAACAGAAACATCCCCAGAGAGCTTCAAGAGCCTGACTCACAAAAACTGATTTGTAAAACGACGTGGTAACATATCTACTCCTCTGAGGCATTCTGATCACATACCCCTCTAGTTGGCAAGCACTTTCTCTCAAAAGGAAGCTTTAACTGCTCTATGTCAAAGTATATGAGGTTATAGGTCCTGTGGGGGCTTAAGCCCAAGAACTCTCAACTTCAGAGCAATCTGTAAGTTAAAAGGACAGATAAAAATTGCTTTCTTTCAAATGGTTTATGGACTCTTAAAAGCTTATACAGAATACATTTTGGCCGTATCCTTTCCTCTTGAGTATTATTTATTCTGCTACTATTGTTCTAATGCTGCAATGAATTTCCTAGCAGACTGGCAACTGTACTAGACCTTAAAGCATCACCTGAGAGATGACTAAGCCTCTTGTCCCTCATACAACACAACCCATCTTCCCAGGGTTTGCTAGTATTGTCTGTGGGGAAAGGAACAATGCTAATTTTAAGACTTTTACTGTCCTCATGTCTTATACCCACCTCTTGTGTCTCCAGCTATCTAATGGTTTCAGAATAAATAAAACTACTCACATTTTTAAAAAGTTAGTGAACTTTCAATATGAAACATTTGAAATGACAGTTCTTACTCTGCAATCCTACTTCAAGGAATCTATCCCAAAGATACACAACAATATGAAAAGAAAATGCACAACATTATTCACTACAGCATTCTGTGTTAGCATAACTGTAAACACCCCAAATACTCATTACTAAGGAATAAACTATGGTACAAACAATAAAGTACTGTACAACTAAGAAGGGAAATGCGGAATACCACTATATGCTATTATGAGTGATTTTCCAGGATATATACTTAAATGAAAAAAGCAAAACAGAAAAGTATATATATAGCATTCTACCATTTGTTTCAGGGGAGAGAGAATGACAATATATTTCTGTATCGATATCAGCTTTTATTTTTTAAAATGGATTGAAAACCATATTTTTTAACAAATGGTTACCTTTAGGGGTAGGGAGCTAATAGGGTAAAGGGGACAATGATGGAAACTAGACACATCTGAATATACCTTGTTTTGTAGCCTCTGATACCATGTACATATTTTACATAATTAAAAAAAATTAAAGATAAAAAAACAACTACAAAATTCAAAAGCAAAATAAAACAAACCTAGGGACTGAGTCAGTTGCATACCTGCCCAAAAAATAATTATTCCAAATGGCTTTAAAACACAGTGACTGGACTGTACATTTATTATTATAAATAGATACACCTTTTCTTTTCACTTTTAGAATTTTTATTTTATGAAAAGATGCAGGGGCACTTGGGTGGCTCAGTTGTTAAGCGTCTGCCTTCGGCTCAGGTCATGAGCCCAGGGTCCTGGGATTGAGCCCCGCATCGGGCTCCCTGCCCGGCGGGAAGTCTGCTTCTCCCTCTCTCTCCCCCAACACCGCTTGTGTTCCCTCTCTCGCTATGTCCCCCTCCCCCCAATTTCTCACACCTTAAAAAAAAAAAAAAATTAAAAAAAAAAAAAAAAAAAAAAGATGCAGATAACATGGTTGTTCTAATAGAATATATCTTAAGAACAAAAAGCCCACAAAGACATCTTAAATCATTTTCATAAATCATATTATTGGTGATAATTTATATTATTCTGAGACTGCTCTAAATATTAAAGAATAAAGTTAAATGAGAAATTATGTTGGTAGCACTGAGAAATGGGATTCTCAGTAGGGGGAAAGTAGGTACAGATAAGAGACAGAAGAGGTTGTTACGTAAAAATCCTGTAGTTTTTTTTTTTTTTTTAAAGATTTTATTCATCTATCTGACAGAGAGAGACAGCGAGAGAGGGAACACAAGCAGGGGGAGAGGGAGAGGGAGAAGCAGGCCTCCCGCTGAGCAGGGAGCCCGATGCGGGGCTTGATCCCAAGACCCTGGGACCATGACCTGAGCCAAAGGCAGACGCTTAACGACTGAGCCACCCAGGCGCCCCCAAAATCCTGTAGTTCTGAACTTGAATTGGAGCTATCAATATGAAAAAGTGTAGTTATCTCAAAAAACAAAATAAAACAAAAACCTTATTCCTAACTCTGTCCACCTAAAAGATCTAGAAATAATAACTCTGGCAGTGAGCAACCTGGTGGTTTGACTAAAACACATGAAACATTTAAATCCATGAGTTCGTAATGACACCACAAGTAAAAACTCCCTAGTCACATTTGGGATGCTAGAGTACTATTTATTTGGAGAACTGGTAAATAAAGGAAAAGAATTAAGCATTTAGCAACAAAACAACAGCTCTTATCTATTAGAGTCTTACAGCATCAATAAAAATTTGTCTTGGCCTGTCAGATCCCTAAAATTCTCAACAGAAATAAGTATAAAATAAACTTTGCTTATTGAGTGACTAAATTTGCTAACATCATAACTTGAAGAAAAAAAAACAAAAAAGTTTTTTGAATTGAATTACTATGCTTAAATTCACTTCTAGAATGAACAGTACATGATTAAAAGTTATAGAATTTGCCATCTTTGGGGAAGCCTGGGCAGCTCAGTCAGTTAAGCATCCAACCTCAGCTCAGGTCATGATCTCAGGGTCCTGGGATTGAGCCCCCACGTTGGGTTCCCCGCTCAACAGGGAGGCTGCTTCTCCCTCTTCCTCTGCCCCTCCCCCTGCTTGTGCTCTCTCTCTCTCTCAAATAAATAAAATCTTAAAAAAAAAAAGAAAAAAGAATTTGCCATCTTTGAATAAAAGGCACAAAGCAGCATTATGGTTCAAAATCAAGATGCTCAGTTTTTCTTTTAAGGTTTAAAAATCCTCATGCAGTAATTCTCAAGCACAACCTAACGCTTGCCACCTAGTCTTATACTATATAACAGTTACAGTATATAATATAACAAATTCCTGAAGTTCAAATAAAGTCCCTAATAAAACAGAACAGGAATAAAAACATTTGTTATAAAAAAAAAGAGAAAATAACTATTACCACTGTCAAAAAAAGTAGTGGTAATATAAATTTCCTTATTTGTAGTATTTGTCCTTTTTATGCTTGAGTCCCTCTTTTTTGTTAAGACCATAAGGTAAATGATATGAACTTCACTTTAACCAAAGTAGCAATTTAACAGTTCAGAGGTATTCTGACAAAGATGACTCTGTTGTACTTCCAATCACATCACTGGTATTAATCAAGACCAACTTACTTTTCATCATCTTTAAAATACGGCTCCACAAATGCTTTCTGTTTGACTTTATTTTGTTTATCACCAGGAACTGTAAACAAAACACACATACCACAAACTGAATGCAAAATTGAGAAATAGCTTTTTTGGAACAAGAATGACCTATATCAAAACTTCATTCTTGGGCGCCTGGGTGGCTCAGTTGGTTAAGCGACTGCCTTCGGCTCAGGTCATGATCCTGGAGTCCCTGATCGAGTCCCGCATCGGGCTCCCTGCTCGGCGGGGAGCCTGCTTCTCCCTCTGACCCTCCCCCCTCTCATGTGCTCTCTCTCTCTCATTCTCTCTGTCTCAAATAAATAAAATCTTTAAAAAAAAAAAAAAAACTTCATTCTTATTGGATTTCATACTTCAGCCTCCTGGACAACTCGTTTAAATTTTCTGTAACTAATTTTCTCTTTCTTTTTCATCTGCATAATGAGGAGGGTGGTGATTATCTTGTTCACCTCAGAATTACTAGAGATAAAAATCTTACTTATAAAACTATTTTAGATTTAAAAACTATATATACAAAGTGTATGTACATATGTGTAGATTATATATAAAATTATTTTAGACTTCAAAAGAATTATTCTTTTTTTTTTTTTTTTAAAGATTTTATTTATTTATTTGCGAGAGAGAGACTGAGAGAGAGAGCACATGAGAGGGGGGAGGGTCAGAGGGAGAAGCAGACTCCCTGCTGAGCAGGGAGCCCGATGCGGGACTCGATCCAGGGACTCCAGGATCATGACCTGAGCCGAAGGCAGTCGCTTAACCAACTGAGCCACCCAGGCGCCCCCAAAAGAATTATTCTGATGCCCATTATCATTTGGCACCAAACAATAAGACAGCTTCTAATATGTTTCACTTATTTGTCTTGCTGATTTTTTTTTTTTTTCAGTAAGCTCTACACCCAATGTAGGGCTCAAACTCACGACCCTGAGATCAAGAGTCACATGCTCCACTGACTGAGCCAGCCAGGAGCCCCAGTCCTGCTGATTTTTATAATGTGTCTTTGACGTAGATTAACTAGGAAATAGAGGTTAAAGAATTTTATCAGAAAATTGGTGACAAAATAAGAGCAAAAGCTCATGGACCCGAATCCCAAGTTGTCTAGACCCAAACAGCCAACTGCTATTGTGTATTCAAATAATCAAAATTTATCATGCATGGTGCTAAGTTCTGGGGACACGCAATGTCCGACAAGAGAAACCAGGTCTCCTGTCCTCATGGAGTCTATACCACAGTGAGGGAAACAGACATTAAGCAAGTCGACAGCTAAGGCTTTTCTGAGGAAGGACATGGAAGGTGGTAACTGATGAATAAAAAGAAGTCAGCCACAAGAAGCAGGAGTGGAGAATGTTCTAGGTAAAGGTCCTGAGATGGGAAAAAGTTTGGTATGTAATAAGAACTAAGAGAAGGCCAGTGTGGTTGAGATTGCGTGAATAAAGGTGTTAGGAAAGATGAGATCGGAGATGTGGGCAAGCACCAGATCATGATGGGCCCTAGAGGCTGAAAGGAGTTTGAATGCAAAAGCAAACCACTGAAGACTTTTGAAAAGAATCTACTTACTGAGGGATAATTTATACAGAAAACACACTGATTTTAAGTATACTAGGATTAATTTTGACAAATGTTTACTCCAGTGTAACTACCATCCAAATCAAGAGAGAGAACTTGCATCACCCCTCGAAGTTTCCTTCTATTCTTCTGCTTCTCAAACAGATGAATGTTCTCTGATGTCTCTTCCCTCCCCCTATGGAGGGATGATTTCTGCCACCACAGCTTAGTTACGCCTGTTTTAGAACTTTGTATTAATGGAATTACATAATATGTATTCTTTTCCATCTTTTGGATCTTTCTAGCTCAATAGGTTTTGGAGATTCATTGTTGAGTCGAGTACCCTCCTTTTTGTTGACAAGTAGTATTCCATTAAATGAGTTTACCACAATTCATATTTAGTCACCTGTTGATGGACATTTGGGTTATTTCTAGTTTTGAGCTACTACACATAGCACTGTTATGAACATTCTTGAACACAGTGCTTTGTGAACGTGTTTTCATTTTTCTTGTTTATATACCTAGAAGTGGAATTGCTGGGTACTATGCTGGGTGTATACATAACTTCATAAAAACCTGACAAACCTCAATAAAGCTGTTAAAAAAACCTTGCTGAACTCTTCCACAGCACAATTTTATATTCCTACCAGCAGAGTATGAGAGTTCTAGTTGCTCTTTACTCTTGCTAATGTCAGATTATTACTAATCTTAACTATTTCAGTGGGTGTGAAGTAGTATCTCAGGCCCTCCTGGTCCAATAATGTTGAGCATATTTACATGTGCTTACTGGCCAAATATCTTTTCACTGAGGGTTTTTATTTTTTTTTTAGATTTTGTTTATTTATTTGACAGAGAGAGAGACAGCAAGAGAGGGAACACAAGCAGGGGGAGTGGGAGAGGGAGAAGCAGGCTTCCCGTCAAGCAGGGAGCCCGATGTGGGGCCCGATCCCAGGACCCTGGGATCGTGACCTGAGCCGAAGGCAGACACTTTAATGACTGAGCCACCCAGGTGCCCCTCACTGAGGGTTTTTAAATAAGAAGATAATACAATCTAGTTTACATTTAAAATAAATGAGTTTTGAGTCTCTGGAGAGAAACAACTGTCATAAAAGACCAGTCAGGAGGCCTGTAGTAGAACAGGTGGAGAGAAGAGTGGTTTAGACTAGGGCAGTGGCTACAGGGATGGAGAGAAGTGATATGAAACATATTTTGGAGATAGTATTGCCAGGGTATCAGACTGGGCATGAAGAGGTAAAAGAAGAAGTCAAATATGACTCCCACATTTCTATCTTTAGTAACTGGGAGGATAGTTACTGAGGTTTAATGAGACCAGGAAAGGTGGGGGGGGGGGGGAGATCAAATTTGGGTAGAAAATAAAGATTTCTGATTTGAATAGTATGGGGTTCAGAAGAGAGAGGACAAGGCTAGGAGTAATGAATATATAGAAACATCTTCACTTGGTGTCCACAAACAGTACATACTCTTGTTTCCCTCCTACTTCACCGGCTCTACCTCCTTCTCAATTTCCTTTGCTGGTTCCTCTTTCTTTCTCCAAGCTTTCAAAGTTGCTATACCCCAGAGGTCAGAACTTGAAATGCTTCCGTTTTCTATACTTCGGTGATCTCACTCAGTTTCATGGCCTTAAGTATGATTATCTACTTGCTGTTGACCTCCTGCCCCCTAATCATTTCTTTATTCTGGCTGTTTTGTCCAAACTCGACACATATCAATTACCTACTAACATTTCCATTGAATGTCTAGTAAGTATTAACATGTCTAGAACCAAGCTTTTGATATCCTCCCTGAAATCTGTCCTTTCCTATGAAGAAAGACTAGGTAGAACTTTGTGATATGAGGGTCAAGAACATGAAATAAATGGACATTAAAATCCTAAACTATATGCCTAGGTGACTGGGAAAAATGAAAAAGCCTGAAAGCTCATTTGGTAAGAAATAAATGGAACCTGGTTTGGATATGTTAAGTTGTTGAAGAGACACAAAGTAGCATTTGCATTTACATTACATTTCCTGAAAGAAATGCAGGACTGGGATTCATCAGAGAAGACAAACTAGAGACGCAGAGGTAGTTAATAGAAGCATGAGAGAAAAATATATGTGAGGAAGAAAACAGTCTTGGGATACTCTAGGAAGCAGAAGTTTCCAGAGATCAAACAGTGCAGCACTGCCACAAAAGAGAAGTGAGAAGAAATTTTGAGATGGTCAGTGTGAGATGTAACTTAAAAAAAAAAAAAGGACAGAAATTAATAATTATATCTTGTAAAAGAATATCTCCCCAGCCTTTTTAAGTGAAAACAATTAGCAAAAGGCTCTTCTTGGAAGAAAAAAGTGAACTGAACAGTTGTAAATTTTTATCACAAAAGTTGGCTTGGATCAAGTTTTTGCTATGGACTGAGCAAGCAAAGCCTGCTGTTCTGTACCTGTGGTTAGGGTCTCATTCACTTTGAGCTAATAAGGGCTGTATTTTTTATTTATTTATTTAAAAGATTTTATTTATTTATTTGACAGAGAGAGACACAGCGAGAGAGGGAACACAAGCAGGGGGCGCGAGAGAGGGACAAACAGGCTTCCCGCGGAGCAGGGAGCCCGACGTGGGGCTCGATCCCAGGACCCTGGGATCATGACCTGAGCCGAAGACAGACGCTTAACGACTGAGCCACCCAAGGCGCCCCAGGGCTGTATTTTTTTTAAAACCTAATGGGAGCACGAGGAAAACATAATCAAGACAGACTATTCCATAGCAGAACGTGTGCTCATATATAACCTTTTCACTAGACTAAAAATTCCTTTTTTACTCACAAAAAGAAAATGAGACATTTTGCAAGAATTTTAACTTTCAATTCAGATTATCTAGTTAAGAGTTTCACTTAGAGTATTCTTCTTTTGAATGCTATCCTGCCCTATAAACCCTGCTTCTAATGAAAAGAATTTTATTGTTTTTAAAAAAAATTTTTAAAAAGATTTTATTTATTTTTTTGAGAGACAGAGCGAGAGAGAGCCGAGTGGGAGGCAGAGGCTGAGGGCGAGGGAGAAACAGGCTCCCTGCTGAGGAGGGGCTTGGTCCCAGGACACCGGGATCATGACCCAAGCCAAAGGCACACTTAACTGACTGAGCCACCCAGGCGCCCTGACAAGAATTTTAAAAAGACTGGGTGCCTGGGTGGCTCAGTCGTTAGGCATCTGCCTTCGGTTCAGGTCATGGTCCAGGGTCCTGGGATCGAGCCCCGCATCAGGCTCCCTGCTCAGCGGGAAGCTTGCTTCTCCCTCTCCCACCCCCTCTGCTTGTGTTCCCTCTCTCGCTGTGTCCCTGTCAAATAAATAAAATCTTAAAAAAAAAAAAAGAATTTTAGGGCGCTTGGGTGGCTCAGTTGGTTAAGCGACTGCCTTTGGCTCAGGTCATGATCCTGGAGTTCCGGGTTCGAGTCCCACATCAGGCTCCCTGCTCAGCAGGGAGTCTGCTTCTCCCTCTGACCCTCCTCCCTCTCATGCTCTCTGTCTCTCATTCTCTCTCTCGCAAATAAATAAAATCTTAAAAAAAAAAAAAAAAGAATTTTAAAAAGACAGATACATATAGTTACATTATTTTGTCTGGGAAGGTAACGCATTCAAACAGAAAATTAGTCTGAATTTTCTGTAAAACTGTCTCCTTCCAACTCTATTACAATGATTATTACTTAACAAAGAATGTTCTCAAAACTTTATGAATTTTATGCGCAAGTTATAAAGAAATCTGTAGTATTCAATCAAGATTAATTTCTTAGTTTTGATGAATATTTTATGGTCATATTAATATAAGGGGAAGCTGAATGAAAGGTACAGGGAATCCTCTGAACTATTTTTTTTTCCTCTGAGCTATTTTTTTGTAACTCTTTTGTTGGTCTGAAATTATCTCACTATCTAAAAGAAATTTATACAAGAAATATGAAATTTTAATTATTAATATATACCCCATCAAGTAAGTCTCTGTTAACTAGCTCGTTGACTTAATTTACTGAACCTAAGTGTAACTGAGAAGCCATAATTAGAAAGAAAATAGCCTTACTGTTTGGTTTCTTTGTGGTAGTTGACAATCCCTCTTCTTCATCTGCCACCTGGGGGAAGCTGTCTGCCAAACAGGATTCATATTCTTCATGTGTTGTCCGATCAAACATATCTTCCAAGCTATCATTCATTTTTCTTTCTCCATCTGTGTAAAAGAGCATTGGCTTAGGGCAACAAGCTTTTTGCTTTCTACATAGACCAATGTGAAACTTGTAATAACCGCCACAAAATACACTTGCCTAGGATGTACATGGGGCAACAGTAAACCCCCAAGTCTAGATAGTTACTATATTTACAAAGACTTTATGTTAGGGCTTTAAATGTCATTTATTCATGTGAAGAGAATGTTTGTTGTTGTCATTACATACATAAAAATCTTTTTCTCCCTATTAGCTCATGTATAATTCATACTACACTAAAACGAGTCCTACCAAAAAACTGTGAGGAATAGAAAATGCATCATAATGAATGATGAAAAATATTAAGTTTAAATAAAATGTGTATAAATAACTGACATTAAAATCTATAGAACTTGCTCATCTGCTTATTTTTCTAATGTGGTAGCAAAAAAGTATTTTATTACATCATCAATAACACTTGGTAGTTGAGTAGTGCTAGAAATAATGAATTCAATTCCTCATTTGATATGTTAAGTGCTAAATTCATCCTCAGATTACTAAGTACAGTTCCCACTATATAATCACATTTTGAAAAATGGCAGTTTACTAAAAAACAGAAATAGATCCAGTTGGCTAACACACATGATAGAGCAGAAGCCTGCTCAGATTCCGCTCTATAAAATAACCACCACCTCCCCCAATCCATGGTGCTCTAGCACCCTTACCCTATTTTATCTTTCTCCAGAACTTAGCATCACCTATTATACCACATATTTGATTATTTCTCCCCTTAAATTAGAAGGTAAGTTCCACGAAGTAGGTACTTTTGTTCTGTTTACTCATTATTTCCAGTTCCTGAAACACTTCCCTTTATAGAATTGAAGCTCAATATTTACTGAATGATTAAACATTTTTTTTTTCACACTGAGGATCAAATTTGTAAATAATATACAATTTCTATGTGCTAGGCAGTGTGTTAGGTAGGTATTCCCAAAGTATTCTGTATATGCTGTTAATAATTCACAATGTTAAATCATTAGTTTATCTTTTTAATTTTTTTTTTTTTTAAGAGAGAGAGAGTGTGAGCAGGGAGGGAGGAGTAGGAGGGAGAGGGAGAGAGAGAATCTTAAGGAGACTTCACACCCAGCATGGAGCCCAATGTGCGGCTCAATCCCACCATCCTGAGATCATGACCTGAGCCGAAATTAAGAGTCAGACGTTTAACCAACTGAGCCACCCATGTGCCCCACTAGTTTGTTTTTTTTTTTTTGGTCTGACTTCTGACTGAAATACTTGACAACAGAGACTATATCCTTATTAATCTTTCTATCACAGCATTTGGGAAGTCTAATACACAGTAGAAATATAAAACATATTTTTGAACTGAAATATTAGCAGTCATTGGGGGATTTTATTGGTATGATTCATTTTTAACCAATTCTAAGTATTAAAAAGATCTACCTTATGGGTAAAATGCACGGGACTATCTTTTTCCACATATGGCTTTAAGAATATCTCCTATCCTAGGTGCTGGTCTTACACTCCTCCACTGAGTGGGAAGGGCTGCTTGCTTGCTTTGAATTTGGGTAGGTCTTCGTGACACTATACAACTTCTGAGGCCAGATCATAAAAATACCATGCACTTCTGCCTTTTTCTTTTTGGGATGCTGACTCTGGGAACCTAGTCTCCATGTGATGAGGAAGCTCAAACTACCCCACGTGGAAAGTCCATATAGAGAAGCCCTGAAACTAAATGAAGAGAAATGCCAAGCCACCCTCAGCTTGTCTACCCCTCTGCTGTTCCAGCTCTAGCTACCATTTGCCTACAACTGCATAAGAGACCCTGGGACAGAACCATCCAGCCAAACTCTTCCTGAATTCCTGAACCATAGAAACTATGAAAGTAAGAAAATGACTGTTGTTTTAATCCTTTAAGTTATTGGAGTGGTTTATTATAATAGCAATAGTACTCAAAATATCTTATGTAGCCAAAACTGTCTCCACTCATTAGTTCAAATTCTAACCTCACTTCCACATGATACTTGCTTCAAACATATTTGGGAAAACATCATATTCTTTGAATTAACTAGATAAATTTGAAGCCAAAGTAGTCATACTTTAGTTTTACCTTTTCTTTTTTTTAACAGAAATAAGGAAAACATTATCAGAAGCTGGTACCAGACATAATCTTAAAAGCAAAGTACCTTCTTAAGAAGAAAGTTACTTAAGTGTCATTCACTATAAAAGGACAATAAATCACTGTTAAGGTTTCTTTTAATAGGTAGGCCTTTCAAAGTAGGCAGCCAGCTACTTGATTGTATGGTTACTCATTCTTAAAGAACAAATAATTAAGGCAAAGATTACTATAATTTTTCCTCACTTACTGCAGTTAGGGCAGCAAGAGATAAAGTGTTTCTTTTCTTCTTTTTTAAAAGATTTATTTGGGAGAGAGAGAGTCAAAGAGAGAGAGAGAGGGTGCACAAGCGGGGAGAGGGGCAGAGGGAGAGAGAGAGGGGAAGCAGGCTACTCGCTGAGGAGGGAAGCCCCATGCGGGGCTCAATCCCATGACCCTAAGATCATGACCTGAGCTGAAACCAAGAGTCAGACGCTTAATTGACTGAGCCACCAGGCATCCTGAGATAAAGTGTTTCAAAAGAAGTGGGGACAAGATTGGCTTCAGCCCCAGGCAGGTAGATTACAGAATATTCAGAACAAGATAGGGAATGTACATATAGACTGTCTTCAGTTTCTAACAGATGATCACTGGAAAATGTCCTTGCTTTTGGCTCTGCAACCCTGTGGCAGGTCCTAACCCTTCAACATAAGAGTGTAAGTGACACTTTCCTGGGCTAGTTGATCTCATGCCATATGCCTCTGTAGTTAGGGATGTTGCTAAGGTGGTGCCAACCAAAATCCTTCCACTGTTCCTGCCTCTTTTGGAAAATCAAGACTTTAGATGGTATTGAGGAGGGCACATTCTGCATGGAGCACTGGGTGTTATGCACAAACAAGAATCATGGAACACTTCATCTAAAACTAATGATGTAATGTATGGGGATTAACATAAGAATAAAAAAAAATAGATGAAGAATTAATAGTCTGTTACCACAAAAGGCCAAATTCCCTTTTCTGTAGAAGCAGAATATGGCAGGGTAACTCAGCATATACACTATTATTCTTAGTTTACTGCTAATTTACAAGTCTATACAAATACTTCTCAGTAAACTCTCCCCTTTTCACCTTATCAAATTGCATTGCAAATTCCTATTTCTAAAACAGGACTCTCAAGATTCCCTTCTACAAAAAATTATCTAGGGATAATACCAGGGATCAGCAAACTTTTTCTTAAAGGGTCAGTCAGGAAATATTTTTGGCCTGTGGGCCCAATAAGGTCTGCAGCTACTACTCAGCTCTGCTGTGGTACCATGCAAGCAGCCATAGGCAACACATAAACAAATAAGTGAAGCTGTGTTCCAATAAACCTTTATTTATAAAACTGGCAGCTGGCTGTGGTTTGCTGAATCCTGGAAACAATTTGAATTCTTCCTGGAAAAAAAAAAGATTTTGGCTAAAGATTTTTTTCCCTTGAAATACTGAAACTGAGCTTTACTGAGAGAAATCTATTTATCAGAAGAGGAAAAAAAATACCTGGTTTATGGTGAAGAGGTAACTTGTGGTCATCAATGCAATGGTACAACTATAAACTTCCTTCCACATTTTTATTAAATAAAAAAAAGAAATCAAATCTTACTTGGACTTTTCTCTCCCTTCTGCTCCTGCTTCTTCATTTTTAAAAGCACAGTTTCACTAACCAATGTGCAGTCCATGTCCACTGTCTCTCCTCCTAGTCTTGACTGACTGCCATCCTAAATATTTAAAAATTCAAAAATTTTAACAATTATCCCGCATGGCCTTATATATTACTTTTAAAAAATTCTGGTAAAATATACACAGCATGAAATTTGTCATTTTTACCATATTTTAAGTATACATTTCAGTAGCATGAAGTTATATTTATTTTTACCTTAAGAATATACAGATTTAGGTTTTATTGCCTGTAAAACATTTTAGCTTCAATATACAAGCATCCTCTCTCAAGCCCATGAAAAGAAAGACTGATGTCAAGGAAGGGAGAGTTGTGCACTACTGATCTCCCTGGGCTTCTCCTCCCTTTCTTCTCCAGTTGGTCTCACAGTAATGAATATCAGTGTACACACAACAAATTTCATACTATAACAAGTTAAATACTTCATTGATATGCTCCCAAGTGAAAGAGAACTTCTCAAACTATGTAGAACCTAAATACAAGCCAAAAGAGTTATTTCCACTAAGAATTTTCATTTAATTTTATTATTTTTTTTAAGAGGTAGGGAGGGGCAGAGGGAGAGGGAGACAGAGAATCGTAAGCAGGCTCCACACTGGATGCAGGGCTCGACCTCACGACCCTGAGATCATGACCAGAGCCAAAATCTAGAGTTGGACATTTAACTGACTGAGCCACCCAGGCACCCCAGAATTTTAATTTTTAAAGAAATATACAGTATTTAAAAAATAGCCAACTAGGAAAACGAATTTTTTTCTTGATGGTAACATTATTTTTAAAGTTAATCAAGGCATATGATAAATTATTTTGATAAAATATAAAATTATTAAGGGGCACCTGCGTGGCTCAGTCAATTAAGTGTCTGCCTTCAGCTCAGCTCTGGATACCAGAGTCCTGGGATCCAGCCCTGCGTCGAGCTCCCTGCTCAGCGAGAAGTCTGCTTGTCCCTCTGCCTCTCCCCCGACTCGTGCTTGCTCTTTTTCTCTCAAATAAATCTTTAAGAAATATATATATATATAATTATTCAAATATGTAACTAGCATTTTCCTTTTTTTTAAACTATAATAATATTTTCCTGCAAAGGCCTTTTTAAAAATTTTTTGAGGGAAAGAAAGAGGAGGGGTAGGGGGAAAAGGAGAGAGAGAATCTTAAGTAGGCTCCATACCCAGTGCAGAGCCCAACGTGGGGCTTGATCTCATGACCTGAGCTGAAATCAAGAGTCAGACGCTTAATTGACTGACCCCCCCCAGGTGTCCCAGCTAAGGCCTTTAAAGTCAGAAGGTATTATTACCCTTTCAAAAATATCATAAAGTTAGAAAAATAAGCATTTTTATTTCTTTTCTGAATAAATAAATCAGGTTTTAAGAGGTATGTGATTATCTTAAGGTCACAGAATAAGTTAGGGGAGGAGGGTGACTAACAACTTACTAGAAAAACCACATGGGCCTTGGTTTTACTTTCTAACTTACCTTTGTATCTATTACAGTAATATCCATTTTATATTGAGAAAGGTCTGCTCCTGGATCTATGCTCCACTGGATATTTTCAAAGGATACATCTTCAGTAAGGAGAAAAAAGTACAATTAAAATGGATTTTAAACATTCTTATTACTTTAAAACGTTATGGGATCCACAGAATGGGAAAAAAGATTTGCAAATCATTATCTGCTAACAGGGTTGTATCTAGGACATATAAAGAACTCTCACAACTCAATAAGATGACAAATACCCCAAACGAAAATGATCAAAGAATCTGAATAGACAGTCCTTCAAAGAAGGGAACTGGCCAATAAGCACATGATAAGATGCTCAACAGCAGTAGCCATCAGGGAAAGGCAAATCAAAACCACAATGAGATAATACTTCACACCCAACGGGATGGCTAGAATCAAAACGACAGATAATAACAAGTATTGGTGAGAATGTGGAGAAATGGGAACCTCACGTGCTGCTGGTGAGAATGTGAAATGACACAGACACTTTGGAAAACACATAGTTCCTCAAAAGGTTAAAGAGAGTTAGCATATGGTCCAACAGTTCTACTCCTATATGTAACTCAAGAAAAATGAAAACATACATCTACATAAAATTGTACATCAATGTTCATAGCAAGCATTATTTATAATAGTGAAAAAAGTGAAAATAAAAGAAGTCACAAAATATCATATATTGTATGATTCCATTTATATGAAAACACCAGAATAGGCAAATCTACAGAGACAGAGGGTAGGTTAGTGGTTGCCTAGAATTGGGGAAGAGGGGAGAGGAATGCAGAATGATTGCTAATGGGTATTGTTCTTTACTTAGAAAAAGTTTTTTCCTCAAATATAATTAACATACAGTGTTATATATGTTTCAGATATACAATATGATTCAACATTTCTATACACTTCTCAGTGCTAATCAAGAAAGTATACTCTTAATCCCCTTTATCTATTTCACTCATTCCCACCCCCCCACCTCCCCCTTGGCAACCATCAGTGTGTTCTCCGTATTTAAGAGTCTGCTTTGGTTTTGCCTTTTCTGTTTATTTGTTTCTTAAATTCCACATATAAGTGAAATCATATGGTTTCTGTCTTTCTCTGTCTGACTTATTTCACTTAGCATTATATCCTCTAGGTCATCTGCGTTGTTGCAAAATGGCAAGATTTCATTCTTTTTTATGGCTGAGTAATAGTCCACTGTATATACATAACCACATCTTTTTTAAATCCATTCATTTATCTATGGACACTTGGGTTGCTTTCATATGTTGGCTACTGTAAATAATGTTGCTATAAACATAGGGGTCCATGTATCTTTTCGAATTAGTATTTTCATTTCCTTTGGGTAAATACCCAGTAGTGGAATTATTGGATCATATGGTAATTTTATTTTTGATTTTCTGAGGAACCTCTACACTGTTTTCCACAGTAGTGGTACCAATTTGCATTCCCACCAATGGTGCATGAGGCTTCCTTTTTCTCTACATCTGTCAACATCTGTTATTTCTTGTGTTTTTGCTTTCAGCCATTCTGACAGGTATAAAGTGACATCTCATTGTGGTTTTAATTTCTATTTCCCTGATGATTAGTGATGTGGAATCTCTTTTCATGTGTGTTGGCAATCCATATGCCTTCTTTGAAAAAATTTCTCTTCAGGTCCTCTACCCATTCTTAAATTGAATTATTTGTGTTTTTGGTATTGAGTTGTGTAAGTTCTTCACATATTTTGGATATTAACTTAATGGGTACTATTCTTTTTGAGGCGATAAAAATGTTCTAAACTCAGACTACAGTAATGGTTGTACAACTGAGTATACAAAACAACTGACTTGTACACTTTAATGAGTGATTTTTATATCAAAAATTGTTTTAAGAAAGTTAAAACTGTAACATTGTTTGAAGGAGTTTTCAATGTATGTGCACATGCATGACAACTACATAAAGCACAGTCACAGAACACAAAGTGACATAATATTAACTTTAAGTAAATTATGAAAGGTTAGGTAGGGTTTATAATCCCTAGAGCAGCCATGAGGAAAAAAAAACCCAAAACCAAAAATGTAAAAAAAATCAGAAATGAGAGTGAAGAAAGTGTTTTCATACAGAGACTGAAACTCTTTCCTTCTAGAAGAACACTAAAGAATGTGCTTCAGGAAAAAAGGGAAAATAAACCCAGAATAAAGGAAAAACTTTGCAATAAAGAATAAAAGAAAAAATACTACATAGGAAGTACAGAAATATTTGGTGGCCAAAAAACAAAAAGACTCATTTTAAACACAGCAAAATTATGAAAAGATTAACATACCTATTAATTAAGAGTAAAAAAGGTTTTCAAGCAAGAAGTTAAAAACCCACATAAATGTACATATACATATGTTTATACATATGTAAATGCAAAGAAAAAGGACAGGCTACCTGTGGGGTGAGGAACAAGGTTTGGATGATGAAAATTTTACTTGATGTATTTTAAAACTCCACATGGTTTAAAATTTGTAAAGCTTTTGCAAAGAAAATAAGAAATTACATAAAATAGGTAATCCACAAAATCACCTAAAAGGTAGGTATTAAAGACCTCAATTCATTTTTTCAAAAAGCATGAGAGCAGGAAAATCACATGCAAAATGAAACCAGTGAGAATCATCCCGTAAGCACAGAAATATGCAGGAAGAAATGTTTTTCCTAAAACAATTCAATATATCCAAAGAATGTATATTGTGTAACATTCGAGATCATTTAAAAAGAGTGGAAATACTATTTATAGTAAACATACCTTGACTGTTTTGTACAGACTTTGTTTTAGCAACTCTACATGGATTTAACTGAAGAACGGATGTAAGTTCACATGCTCCACGGACTGACCTGGCTATTTTTACTGGCTCATGAGAATCAGTTCCCTTAAACAGAAAGAATTATTAGCATCTAGATGAAATAATGAACAACCATTTTAATAAAAATACTTGAACATTTAACACAAACCTTCACATCATCGAAAAGATTCTCGGTCTCCAAACTTTCATGTGGACGTAGAGGGATTTTAAAGATGGGATTTTCTTCCTTGACTTGTAATGGTGTTTTATTATCTGGAGATGATTTACCCAAGGACTGGAGGATGCACTCCTGTAAACAGGGCTCCTCTGGGGAATCTCTGGTTAACACACAGCTCCCGCTCAAGGCCTTGCGGCTTGAGGAAGAGCCCTTTGGAATGGGCTTCAAGGCCTCATAGAGAGTCACTTGCCTAAATCTGATTTTAGAGGTCTCACTTCCTTGGCTTTTCTCTTGACGCTGAATAGCCGAAAATCGATCAGACAGATCTAGAGGTTTATCCATCACATAATCTCCATTCACAGAAGAATGACCATCCAGTAAAAAAGGAAAGGCATTTTCTTTATCAAAAGAGGCTTGGGGGCAGCTAACTTCATCTTCACTTTCTTCCTCAATTTTCTTTCTTTTGGATGTTCTGCCTCCCAGTGATTTCAGGAGTACTGCATGTTTGTCTTTATCAGTGACAGCATCTTTAATGTGATCAAAACCATCCTGTTCATTTTTGGATTCACTTATATTTTTATTGATAAGCATCTGCTTATTTGAAGATGACTGGCTAATGATCTTGTTCACTTCAGACCCAAGATTATGATGTGTGAAAAGGGCACTATCTTCAGATTTTGATCTAGTTTTCTCTGATCTAGAAGTAGAAGTGTTGTTGAAGGGTGCTGTTTTCAGAAGTTTTTTCCCAGTCTCTAAGAGAGAAGGGGACAAACTTGTATTCAAACCTAAACTACGTTTCACATTAGAGGTAGCCCCAAATACAGGAGAAGATACCCGAGTAGTCAATTCTTCTTGAGGAGGAGTCTTTGACTTAGAATCTGAAAATCTAAAAAAAACAAGGAGTGGTAAAACTTTCTTCCTACTAAAGAAATAGGGTAAAAATGATAAGACAAGCATATGAGAAAACTTACACTAATATAGAATTATTAATAGTAAGGGTCTTAGCCATGTATTAGATTCAGATGATTAACCAACATTTGAAATAGGGTAGAGTTGTCAGCTTTTCTTCATTTGGCTGACAAAAAGCAGAGGAAAATGATACCGTAAATCTATCTCAATACCTTGATATTCCTATCCATAAATATTTTTCCTAAGTAATTTAAACAACTTCACTATATAAGAAAATCGTATTTTAATAAATTCCACTGGAGACCCAAATTCTTTTGTTAATATGAAATCTCTTCATAAGTAACTTCAAGAAACAAAATCCTTCTACTACAGAACTGAACATAACTTAAGAGCCAGCCTGCCTGCAGCAGAGCAGACAGCTGTGATAGGAGAAAGAGTGTTAGGTTTAAGTTTGAAGATGTGGAATAGGTAAGAGCTCCAGCTCTAGTCCTTAAGAGCTATGTGGTGTTAAATAAGGCATTTAATCTCTGTAGAGCCGCATTTTTGTCGACTAAATAGGAGTAATAAAACCTACTTTAATGAATTACTTTGATGACAAATTAAAGATGATAAATGCATCTAAAACCAAAAGCACTTTTAAAAAGCAAGACAATACATAAATATAGGTATTATTAGTGGATGTTCTGAAATTAGTAAATGAGATGCAACACAATCTTGAAAATTCATCGAA
>NC_058416.1:47897004-47990220 GCF_002201575.2 Neomonachus schauinslandi
CTGAAATTAGTAAATGAGATGCAACACAATCTTGAAAATTCATCGAAGCTTATATATATATAAAAATAAATTAAATAAATAAATAAATAAATACAACCAGAATGACAAACTATATGCTGACAGAAACAGTTTGATTATATAGAACTCACTGTGATGAGATCTCACCAATAGTCTAAGTTTTTTACCAAAGTGCCCCAAATTACCTTAAACTGTCTTCATTGTTTCTTACAGATTCCTCAAAAGGTTGTTTCTTGTGATCTTCTAGACATTGATAGAGTTCATCACCAAGAGGGCTCATGGGACCCTGAGATTCCTTCAGTAGTAAAATATAAAGTACATAGATACAATGGAAGATTATTCATTCTTAAAGAGGAGTGAAATGTTGATATATTCTGTGATGTGGATGAACCCCAAAAAAGACTACGTGAAAGAAGCCAGACTTCGTCAAAAGCCACATAATGTAGGATTCCATTTATATGAATTATCCAGAATAGGTAGATCTTTAAGGACAAAAAGCAGACTGGTGGTTGCCAGGGGCTGTGGGTAGTGAGGAATGAGGATTGGATGTTAAACAGGTACCGGTTTTATTTTGGGGTGATGAGAATGCTTTGGAACCAGAGAGGTGGTAGCTGCATAATACTGTAAATGTATTAAATGCCATGAACTGTAGACTTTAAAATGGTTAACTTTATGTTATGTGCATTTCACCACAAAAAAAAAAAAATATGAAGTACTTTTAAGTTTAAAGAGAGAAAGCCATCAATATTTTACTATTCTACATAAGTACATTCTATTACTGGTATGTAAAACTCCATCAACTCCAATTCCAAAACACATTAAGATGAGGCAAAAGGAATAAAGATAATTATTTATGCTGATAGGAAATGAATTTAAAAGAATCCTTTAGAGAGCAATGCTTCTCAAACTTTAACATGCATTCAAGTCAACTGGGGATCTTGTGAAAACACAAGTTCTCTTGTAGTAGGTCTGGAGTGGGGTCTGAGATTCTCTAACAAAACTTTAAGGTGACGCAGATGCTGTTGGCCTATGGATCACACCTTGAGCAGCACGTCTTTAGAGATCAGCTCCCTTAATATATTTAATATATAAACTACTTACTTGTCAGGTTTATGGGTAGGAGAGAATTAGAAACCATTAAAACACATTTGAAGTTCAAAGGTTAAAAACTACCCACTACCACTTGAAGAGTGATTTAAAACTAGAAAGAACAAAAACAAAATCCAAATGTAATGAAAAATCAATTCAATTTTTAAGAATTTAACAGTAAGACAATTTTGTAAGAGCAAATATACATTTACTGACTAAAGCAAAGGAATACTATTTTAAAGTTGCATCAAAATAAAACTTAAAATTGAAGAGTAAGTTTTCTATTTTTAGGGATCACTTAAGGAAAAAAAGTGAATGTGCCTGATGTAAGGAAGTACTAAAAAAATGAAAAGAAATTCATGGGATCAATTTCTGACCCAATCCCTAAGAATGAGATTGCACATATAAGGACAAAAAACTAAAGCATCTACAGCAGTCCCAAGAATTCAGCCTGTTTTCCAAAACAAACTCCAGTTTAAAGGCTACTGAAAAATTCCAATAAATTCTGACACCAACCTTAAGGTTTAAGTCTTCAGTAAGACAAAACAAGGTAGGGGTAGGGAGGATACAGGAAGCAGGGAAGGGTTGGCCAAACCCTCCAGGCCACCATCACTTCCCTAAATTTTGATTCAACCCACAGCCTATAATACGAAGAATTCTAAAGACTCCAGGTTTTTGGGATGCTGGGGCAGATAATATAAATGGGCCTTTCTAACCATATCAATTTTGTTCTAGGCCTTTATCCCTTGATCCTTGGATAAAATAACTTTTCTCTTGCTCAATTCTCTAAAAACCGACCTAAAAGGATACCAATTAATTCATATTATCACCAAACTAAACAATTACTTACAGATTCTTCTTGAACACTAAATCCAAGTGTTTCAGCAACAACTGTAGCTAAATTAAAAGATGACTTATCAGTAGGACAACTGCTTGTTCCATGTGTTTCTAAATAAGAAAAAAAACCCCCACAATTATATAATTGCAGAAATGAGATGTATTGAAAAATACAAAAAAGGAAAAAAAGAGGCTCAAAGAACCACTTTATAGATGGCACTGGACAATTTAAAAATTCTGTGCAAAAAAGTCCAAAATATCTATCATAAATGGCAATAAATTGCAGGTATCTAGCATTTACATTTGCCAAATTTTTTCAGCTAAGATTTTCTATTTTTCCTAAATGAATGGAATGCAATGGGCAGATTATTTTTCTTATTGACACTGAAAAAAACCCTAAAAAATCATATATAATTGTGATGGATTTCTTGCAGTTTAAGATATGGCATGAATATAAAACCATATTTATAGTATCTTTCATGAAAACATACTTTGTGGGAGAGATTTTCAACACTGCATAATTTTCAAGATTAAAGCTAAAACATATTTATACAGAAATCACCTGTGTTCAAGTATTTTACAAAGTTTTATGTGTACAGAGTTTCAACAAATCAACAGGTATTTATGGGGCACATATTATGTTCGAGGCATTGTGCTAGGCACTAGATGAAAAGAAAAAAAGAGTTCTTGTCCTCAAAGAGTTTAAGGGCTGATACAGGTGAAACAGAAAGGTAAAAAAGAGAATTGCAATAAAATGTGATAAACATTAAAGGTACATAAGGAGTGATTTAAACATAAAGGAAAAACTCCTAAATCTGCCTTGGGTTATCAGGGAAAGCTATAGCAAGTGATGCCTAAGCTGACCCCTTGAGAACAAGAGGACCTGGACAGGTTACCTGGGCCCAGGGACAGAGGGAAGGACTCTAAGTATGTGTAAGGGTTCAGATATGTGAATTGCTGGAAATCAAAATGCAAAAGATGTAACTATAGTAGGACATAAGCCCAGATAGGCCAGTGAGGGATCTCTCACTCTCTCTTTCTCTCGCTGGGGTGTGAAGAGGTGAAGAGTGGAATTCTTCCCCTACTGGATTCAACTGGAATGAATGGGAGATAATACAGAAGAGCTGCTGAACACAGACCACTTTTTCAGCTTTGAACAGAAGCTGTAGCTAAGGATGGAGACAATTAAGAGAGGGGTTATTTTGGGGCGCCTGGGTGGCTCAGTCATTAAGCAGCTGCCTTCAGCCTTAGGTCATGATCCTGGGGTCCTGGGATCAAGCCCCGCATAGGGCTCCCTGTTCCATGGGAAGCCTGCTTCTCCCTCTCCCACTCCCCCTGCTTGTGTTCCTTCTCGCACTCTGTCAAATAAATACATAAAATCTTAAAAAAAAAAGAGAGAGAGGTTATTTTTAAAAGATAGAAGGTAACATATGCATATATTGAAAAGAACAAACATGCAGAGAAGGTGGAGATATAAGAAAGGAGGACAACTGAGGGAGCAAAGTCCCGGCAGCAGCAGACGAGAAAGGGCTCCATAGTGTAGACAAATAAGGATCTGCCACACTCAGTGTTATGTCCCCAGGACCCTTTGCCAGACAGTCTGTCTATACACATGTACACATACTCTCTGTCTCACACACAACTATGAAATGACTTGTTAGCTTTTAGAGCATAAGTTTTGTACTCACATTAAATGAATGTGATTAACCTTGACCAACCCTTTCAACTGGGCTCTGCATCTCATCTCCTCTCACCTTTTCACGGATGTAGTAACTGTTCCCTCTCTTTCCTTAGAATTATTCATTTCTCTCTTTGTACTTGACCATTCCACCAACATAAAAATATGCTGTGCAGGGGCGCCTGGGTGGCTCAGCTGGTTGACTGTCCACCTCTTGGTTTCAGCTCAGGTCATGATCTCAGAGTCCTGGGATCGAGCCCTGTGTCTGGCCCCTCGCTGAGTGGAGTCTGCTTGTCCCTCTCCCTCTGCTCCTTCTCCCACCCCCCAGCTTGCTCTCTGTCTCTCAAATAAATAAATTTAAAAAAATATGCTGCATATGCTATAATATCCTATCTTTTAACATCCTCACTTGACCCACTTTCTAGCTACTGTCCCATTCTCCCATCCCCTCTACCATAAAACACCTTGAAGTACCTGTTCACAAGTGTTCTCTCTGCTTACTCTGCTAGCTTCTCTTGACATGCAACAGTCTAACTGAATACCATTACACTTTTAACAATTAGTGTTACGAATTTTAATACTCAATGATCTGCATGTGACCAAATCCAATGGTCAATTTTCAGTCTTCATCTTCCCTGACCTATCAGCACTGTCTGCCACAGTTGGCCACTCCCTCCTCTCTCCACATGGCTTAAAGGACACTACTTTATCTCAGTTCTTTTTTTTTTTTTAAAAAGATGTATTTATTTATTTGAGAGAGAGACAGAAACAGAAAACAAAGGGAGAGGGAGAAGGAGAGAAACAGACTCCTTGCTGAGCACAAAGCCTGATGAGGGGCTCGATCCCAAGACCCCAAGATCATGACCTAAGCCGAAATCAAGAGTTGGACGCTTAACCAACTGAGCCACCCAGGTGCTCCTATCTCACTGGCAGCTCACTTTGTTGGTTCCTCCTCATTTTCACAACCTCTAAATCACCATCTAGACAGCTGTAATACCACCTTTAAGGAGGTGAAAAATGGTTCTGAAGGCAAAACAATCTTTTTATGGATAAAGCACTTATATACATACACTCATACAGTATATCTGTAGTAGTGAAATTCCATGGAAAAGTGGTTAGGGAAAAAAATGTCTACAAAGGCTAGGGTAGGGGTAAGAAAAAGGGCTGAGAATCACTATTTTATATAATGAAGCACCCCAGAGCTAAGTACTTGAACTTCTTCTCTTCTCTCTCTACATTCAATTGCTTGGTAATCTCATCTAGTTTTCTGGCTTTAATACCACCTACATGCTAACAATTTCCATTCATATCTCTATCTTAGACCTCTCTAAACACATCCAATTACTCACCCAAAATCTTATTTGAATGTCTATGTAGCATCTCAGAATATTCTCAAAACCAAACTTCTGATTTCTAACCACCCCTATCCCCACCTCCCACTCTGTAAACCTGATGCTCCTAGTCTCTTTCCTCTTAGTAAACAGCAGCTCTAAAGAACAGAGTTGCCCAAACCAATCTCCCCTTCACTCACTCGGCCCTAGCCACAGAGGCTTCCTTAATGTTCCTCATAAAGAACCAGACAACACCCTGGTCCCAAGGCCTTTGTGCTCTGACTTCTCTACCTGGGGTGTCCCTTCCCCCATATCCACATGACTCCCTTGCTTCCTTACATCTCTCCTCAAGTGTCACTTTCTAAAGGGAGGCTTTCTAGTATCTCTCTCTCTCTCGTTTTTAAAGATTTTATTTATTTGAGGGGCGCTGGGTGGCTCAGTCGTTCAGCGTCTGTCTTCGGCTCAGGTCATGATCCCAGGGTCCTGGGATCGAGCCCCGCATCCGGCTCCCTGCTCGGCGGGAAGTCCGCTTCTCCTTCTCCCACTCCCCCTGCTTGTGTTCCCTCTCTCGCTGTGTCTCTCTCTGTCAAATAAATAAAATCTTTAAAAAAAAAAAAAAAAGATTTTATTTATTTGAGAGAGAGAGCGAGTGAGAGAGAGATCATGAGCAGGGAGGAAAGGTGGAGGGAGAAGCTGAGCAGGGAGCCCGATGCGGGACTCAATCCCAGGACCCTGGGATCCTTAACCAACTGAGCCACCCAGGAGCCCTCTAATATCTCTTCTTACCCAGCATTATTCTTTAGAACACTTGCTTCTACCTAATATGTATTTATTTTCTTTCTCCCTCAACTAGATTGTAAGCTCTATGAGGTTAAGGGCTTTGTTTTGTTCAGTGCCTGGTATACAGTAGGCACTCAAGTATTTGTTGGATGAATGAATAAAGCACAGGAAAGCTTGTTTACTTAAAATAATTAGCAATGTGTATTAATATGGATAGGGATGTTACTATGAATTAATAATAGGATAACATGACTTTCCAATATGAAAAAGACTGCTATTTACCAATAATACAAACAAAATCATATGGAAAATACTGCCTAATTCAGACTGTTCACCACTCTTGCCCACCAGTAACCACAAATTTTAAACTTATAAAGTAAATCTAAGTATGCTGCTTACTAGCCACTGGGGATTGACTCTGATCACAAGTGTCAGCCACTAGAATTTCACTTCCATTAGGTTTATGTTGTGGATGATTTGAAGACTTTGGAACTTTTCTCAGTTCTAAGGGGAGAAAAGAGATTAAATATAAATAAACAATTATGATACAAAATACCAAAATACGTAATAAACCAATACAAACTTGTCTTTAAGTGCATTAGAAGTGTTATTTTACTGATAAAATTTTCATATTCTAGAAGTTCATTCTTTTAGTTTCACTAAGAAACAAAGCTGGAAGTTAAGACTGTGGGAGAGAAAGGACTAGAACAGATAAGCTTCTTCTGACCTAAGTACCCTAGAGTTCTAATATTTTAACACCTCTTTTCCTTGTGTATTTGTTGCAAATCAGTAGGCTCATTTAAAATGAATACCGCATCATATATCTCAACAATCTTTGTTTTTAGAGTTTTTATTTTCTGGAAGGAAATACCAAAACATGCTTTACTAGAAACCATTCCAATGTTTAAGGATTTTATTTAAAGAAAACCAAAAGAAGGACAAAGTAAAGGGAAATAGACTTTTATTAATTATAACTAGAAAATATTATAATGCACTCTAAACTTTAAAATAAGCAAGGGTAGTTAGAAAGGGAAGAAGACCAAGTAGTCCTTAAATGTTTTAAAATAATTTGCATGGCTCAAAAACGATCTTATATTTTATAACCAAAATTTTAGATTCCAAGTAAAAATGATCCGAGCAAGACTAAAACAGACAAATTAAGTTTTAAAACAGTTACAGGTTATTCTCATATGATGAAGAAATAAACCAGAAACAGTTATACAAGATATAAAAAAAGACTTTCCTTATAAAGAAAACTGCTGTGATTTTTTTAGGTATTCTGACAGATAGATTTAACCATGATCCAATATGTAGAGGCTTATCTGTAGTGATTCTGTCAGATAGCAGACTAAAAGGCCAAAGAAAGTTCATTTTAGATTCAAGATCTTGCATTTTACTTTTGTTCCTAATTAAATGTAAGATTTATAACAGTTCTTTTGTTTTCCACTAGAGGGTGATGCAAGCTCATATAAAATGGGAAAAAAAAAGTGCTAATTTTCCAGTATCAAAGAATAAGATCTTATTATTTTAAAGGCATAGCTACTATCAACAGTTTATTTATATTATTAAATTATCTCTAGAAATATGCACACCCTTCCCTCCAAATGCTTCCCTTGTTACAAACAATTTAGGTTAAAAATGAAAGTCTTTACCATTTATTTCATATCAATATTAAAAGAAATTATCATTGTATCACATCACATGATAAATTTCAGGGCTATATGCAAAGGCAGTTCCAAAGTATTTAGCAGAAATGGTAAGTGGGCTTGGAAGTAGAAATATGCCACTGATAAGCCACAAAGTAGATACTTTATAAAGCCATTTCTTGGTTATCATCAATTGCTACAAGTTATAACAAAAACAGCCAGTTAAAGCTACTGGTAGGAGGAGCTGTGTTAAGACATGGAAAGTATAAAAATTTAGCTCCAGGGTGATCTGTATTAGAATTCTGACTCATCTACTTACTTGACAGGTGACCCTGAGTCAGTTATTTAACCCCTCCAAAGAGCAAAACCTTTCTTCATTATAAAATAAAGATACTGACAGCTACCTTCCAAGACTGTCAGAAGAATTAAAATTTGGTAATAATGTACTCGAATCACTCAGTGTATTACCTGGCACACAATAGGTGAAAATTAACATTAAGTTCCTTTCCCTTTTTCCTTCTAATCCCACTCAGATATAGACATAGGCATATTTTTTAAATAAAAGGAGAAAAACCTATAAACTACATTTATAAAATGCTGGGCATTTACATATTCAGATAAGTAATGCATGCCTATACACAACATAGGCAGAAAATGCCTACCCAGTCACCTCAACAATGGAAGTTAAACTTACAGTTGTGACGTAAGTTCCCTAACAATGGTTATCTTCCTTCTACTAGATGGAAGAACAGAAAAACTCACCATAGCAGAAAACTTTTTTATACAAAAACAGATAATTAAAATAAAACTCCAATCCTTACCGTTTGTACACACGGGCTGCTCCGGTTTGGCATGTGTTTGTTCTATGTATCGGACATGGAGGTTCTCCTTTCTTCGTAGCCGATTAATGCCAGAAAATGAAAAGGCTGTTATTGGTGAATCTGGAATAACATTTTCCTCAGAGTCAAGATCTGCCACTTGGTGCTGCTGATCATTTCTAAGGCAAATAATGACAAATAAAAGAAAATCAATTCAACAAATATTTATTAAAACATCCCTAGTATGGACTTACAAAAGAACACAAGTATGAAGCTGTAAAAGATGTAATTCCTTGCATTTTTTTTTTTTTTAAAGATTTTATTTACTTATTTGACAGAGAGAGAGACAGCGAGAGAGGGAACACAAGCAGGGGGAGTGGGAGAGAGAGAAGTAGGCTCCCTACTGAGCAGGGAGCCCGTTGCAGGGCTCAATTCCAGGGCCCTGGGATCATGACCTGAGCTGAAGGCAGACACTTAACAACGGAGCCACCCAGGTGCCCCTAATTCCTTGCATTTAATTAATACAAAGATTAGAGAATTATTCAAATGATTAGAGTACCAACTGGGGAATACTCTTGTGAGAAGTGAAGTACAAAGTGTAGTTGGGGTACCCTGAGGTGAAATGAAAAGAACTTCAAATGGCAGAAAAAATGAGCAGAGGATGCACACATTTGAATAAAAGGCATCCAATATTCTGCACCTGGTGTTAGAGAAGGGCAAGCTGGAACTACATGAACAACAGCCTTGATTAAGTGTGTGCATAATTTAGAAAACAAGAGGAAAAGAGTAAATTAAGGTTTTAGAGCATGGAAGTAATGTGACAATCGAGCAGCAAGACTGCAACACGGACTGGGACAGAAAGAAAGGAGGCAAGGAATCAATTCGGCAGTGGCTACCATGGTCCAGGCAAGAGTTTCTGTGGGTTTGAATTAGAATGTTGAAAATAGCTATGGAAAGGAAGGGGCCAAGGTTAAATACTGTGATAGTTGAATCAACATGACTTAGCAAATGACAAATACAACAGGGTGATGAATAATACTAACAATGATAACTACAACATTTGTTGGAGGTTTATATTGCTAGGCACGAAGTGCTACATGCATCAGTTTAATTATTACAACTGTATGTGCTATTAATATCACTCTCATTTTACAAATGAGAAAATGAAGATATGGAAGTTAAGTCACTTTCTAAAAAATAAAGTAACAGAAGCAGGATCTAAATCCCGGCAGCCAGATTCCCAGGACAGTACTGAGAAGCACCCAATATGTTATCCTTAGTATAGACCCTGAGACTAATAACTGACTACAAGTAGGATTCACACTTTGAGTTTCCACCACTGCTTCTACCTAGGCCCCCTTACAATCTACTCTTAACACATAGTCAGAAAAGTTCTACTAAAACTTTAGTCATATTGTGTCACTCCTCTGATTAAAACCTGCCATATCTCCCCATTTCACTGAAAACACAAGCCAAAGTCTTTCAAATGATCTAATTGTCCCCCTCCCCCTATTACCTCTCTGATCTATTTTTTTATTATACTCTACTCCACTCACCCTTGCTTCCTCAAGGAAGCCCACCTTAGGTTCCTTGCTCTTCCATCTGCTTGGAATGCTCACCCCCAGATATCACTTAGCTATCTCATTTCCTTCAAGTCCTTGCTGAAGTTTTACTTTCTCATCAGTGCCTACCTTGAACATGCTATTTAAAACTGTAACCTCCTGGAGTGCCTGGGTGGCTCAGTTGGTTGAGCACTGGACTCTTGGTTTTGGCTCAGGTTATGATCTCAGGGTTGTGAGACTGAGCCCCACGTTGGCTCTGTGCTCAGCACAGCTTGAGATTCTCTCCCTCTGCCCCTCTCCCTTCCTCATGCTCTAAAATACATAAAATCTTAAAAAAAAAAAAAAAAAAGATTGTAACCTACTTCCCATACCTTAGGTACTCCTGTTCCTTGTTATTCTGCTCTGTTTACTTTATCTACAGTATTTATGGCTTTCAAACATAGAATATAATTGATTTGTCTATTGCTCACCTGCCAGAATGTAAGCTCTAGGAGGATAAAGAATCTTTGGTTGATTGATGCATCAAGTGTCTACAATAGTAGGCACTTGGTACATGCTCAATAAATATTTGTTGAATGAATGAATATGAGAGATACCCAGATTCCATTAGAAAAATAAATTTGTGCTGATTTCAGGTGATTTTTTTCAGGTGATTTTTCAGGGTCCTGAGATCGAGCCCCATGGTGGGCTCCGCACTCAGCAGAGTGCGGAGAGATCGAGCCCAGCTCAATTCAAGACCAATGGCACCCAAAGACTGGGTTTGGACTGAATTGTGGTTATCGAGTAAATAGTTAATTAACTTGAACTCAATTGACTTACCCATGTGAAATGATTACTGACCTTATTGGCCAATTCTTACCAGTCTGTCAGGCATTTAAGGCTTTATGTGATAAAACCAGTCTATCTATTATACTCATTATCAGTCTGTAATACTATTTCCAAACAAAAAGCAATGAGAATTTTATAAACTGTGACCAACAGAGATTTAAAAAAAATTACAAGATTAATTTTTCCTAACAGATTTATATCTTAATTTCCTAGATAATATCAATTTACTTGTAGTCTATAATCCTATATTCTATACTGAGGAAAATCTTTAGAGCTAATATCTACTTTTAACTGTCTTATTCTGTAAAAACAAAGTAAGCTAAGGTCATATGAGAAAGCCTTATAAATTAATGGAGTGTGAAATCTATCTGACCCTTGCTTTAACTAATAACGTCACAGGCTATCTGCCTATTAGTCATGAAAATTCAACCTGGAACATGAATGAGTCACAAGAAATTGAATTCCTGGAAGAGTCAATCTATAAGTAGCGGGGATCACGAAAGGAAAACAAAAACAAAACCCCCCAAACCTCTAGATCTAATTAGAGGTGTCTAAACTAAGTAAACAAGTATTGGCTTTTGCCATAAAAGGGAAAAAAAAACCCAATGCTTCTATAAAGCATTGGGTCTCCCTGATTTTTGAGAAAACATTAAAAGTTCATGCTGTAGCTTTAGTTACTTATGCACACTGGTGAACTTTCTTCTACTTTTCTACCAGCAAAAGGGTAAAATTTTTTTGATTGTGTTTTATTTGTTGGCCTTCCCTTAAATTCCTTTCAAAACAATTTGTTTTTTCTCAAGACCTATAAAGATTCAGGGTCTCCCTCTGTAAAGAATCTACAAAAAAGTTTTTAACATTCAGCTTTTCTTCTCTAAAGAACTTAGTTAAAACATAGTTTAAACTCAATGAGCAGTTATAGCTATCAAGTTTACTTAAACATTCTGATATCCAAAAAAAGGGAAAAGATCCCTAAAATACAAACTAGTGATCTCTTAGAACCAGTATAAGTTTATAATATGAATTATTCAAGTAAGACTACTTTTAATTCTGAGGAATGTTTTATTGTATATGTAGCTCTCTCAGGAAGGCATGAGATATCTCTTGGTATCATCTCCTGAAGAATGATAATGAAAGAAATATGTAGTAGTATGCCTCAGGGCTCCATCTTCAGTCTAATTTTGCTCAACATTTTATTAATGATTGATGGAATCAATCAAAATTGATTCCACATCAAATTTGTGGAAGACATAAAGCTGAGAATAAAAGCTAACCTAATACATGGCAGGAAAAAATCAACATATGAAAGACCCCCAGGGGTTGGAATAATGGGCCAAAATCTAACAAAACAAAATACAACAGGTTAAATGAGAGATTATAAGCCTCACTGAACTAAATCAGAAGAGAGAGAATCCAAGCTCTGCCATCTACACAGGCAGGTAAACTTTTGAGGATGCTTTAGCACAGAACTATAAGAAAGGGTATACAAACTGTGAAGTGAGGTAGACCTGGGTTCAAATGCTTGGTCTGACACTTATCAGTCACATTGGGTAAGTCAGTTAACCTTTCTGAACCTTAGTTACCATATCTATAAAGTATGGTACTGTAATTTCCCACTTCCTTTTTGGTAGGAAAGCTGTGAAAAGGAAGTAATATATGTAAAGATATAGTCCAATGCCCAGAAAATAGTATTTAATCAATAGTGTTCTTCTTTTAAAATGAAGGAGCAGGCTAAATGGTATAAGGTTTCTTCAACAACCTACTATGAAGCCATGACTCTGAAGTCCTGTACTTTTATCTAAAACAACATATCTACAAGTAGAGGATAGGAAAGACTCTGACTTCAAGGTTCTAGTCACAGTAAGCCCAATAAGGAACAACCAGTAATATTTATGTGCTGTGACCACATTAATATAAGTAAAAAGATACAGAAAAATGGAGAGGGCATGACTGCCCTATTGGTCAGACCACACCTAGAATACAGAGTTTTTTTTTTTTTTTTTTTAAGAGAGAGCGCACATGTGTGCTCAAGGGCATGTGTGGTGAGGAGGCACAGAGGGAGAGAAAGAATCTCAAGCAGACTCTCTGCTCAATGCGGAGCCCAACATGGGGCTCGATCTCAGGACCCTGAGATCATGACCTGAGCCGAAATCAAGAGATGGATGCTTAACCGACTGAGCCACCCAGGAGGTGCCCCTAGAATACTGAGTTCTTAATTAGGATACTGACAAACTAAAACATTAAAGAGAAATGGTCCTTTGAAGTCTTGAAGAAATGCCTCCTGAGGAACAGTTAAAGAACAGAGGATAATTTCCCTAAGGAAGAGTAAGACTCAGGAGGGCCCTGACACAATTGTCTTCATGAATGCGAAGTAGAAGAGGGGATAGAACTTGTCCCAGATGCTCCCAGTTGGCAAAATCAGAATCAACAAATAACCTCTAAATAGACTGATTTCTACACAAACTTAGAAAGAACTTTCTAATAATATCTCACTAAAATTAAACAGGCTTGAGAGATTAAATTTATAGTAGAAGTGTTCAAACAATGGCTATTAAAGAAGTTATATAAGGAATTCAGTTTGGAAAAGAGTGAAAATGAAATTAATCTTACAGTCCTTGAGTGTATGGACTGGCTTTGACCTTCACTGATCCAGTACATCCATTTCCCAAAACAGAAAGAGCCATGACCTCAACACTTAGCGTATTGCTTTCTGTGACTGGTAGAGTTGAATAAATGTATATGTATACACACACACATTTTTTAAAAAACTTTATAACAGCAAATTTTTTCTGAATCCATTTCTTACTATAGTGTCACTAAATAACTGTCCTACCATATAAGTTATCTGTAACATCAAAACCAGCTGAGGTCAGAATTATTGCATTTAACAAGCAGAGGTATAAGTCAAATGTTTTTTCTAAAGTTCAGACGAATTTCAGGGACTAATAGCATAATGTTACAGTGGTTTAGGTAGTCAAAGAAAAGATAATACTTGCCATTTTTTTAAACTGCCAAGCAAAAGTAAATTTGTTTAAGGAGAGCAAGCTACAAAAGAGGTTGGCTTATGAGAACAACTATCTTAAATTTCAGAAGAGAACTTAAAGACACACTAGATAAGCCCCTACACTGTTTTGATTCAGACACGTCTGAAATAAAAGATGCATATTTTGAAGCACATCTATATGGTTAATCTTTATTGTAATTTCAAACTTTAGCTTTTATTTCTTTTCTAAAACAGAAAAAATTGTGACTTCTAGAACACTAAAAATAAACTAGAATTAGTTTGAATGAATTCGAATTCATATTTCACCAAGCAAATGACATTATCCAGTTTCTATTCCTTTTATGTGCCTTGTTTTGGAGGCATTCACCTCTCTAACCCTGTATTAACCTCTACATGTTCATTATCTTGTTTATCTTTGGTATTCATAAATATCAAGGCTGAGGTGTTCAGAATACCATAGGCTACATGTAAATCACTTTACAAAACACAACAATCACTTATCTGAAATCTCTGGAACCGGATGTGATTCGGAATTCAGATTTTTTTTTTAACATGAAGGGTAACACGGAGCATATACAGCTTATTACATAATAGCCCCAGCAGAGCCCGAGGCGTCATCCTGTAGTCAAGCACATTGCCGTCTTTACAGCAAAGCACAGGAATGCTCACATGAGATGGGATCGATAAGGACCATATAAAGAGCAGCCTGTGAGTTGAGGTGAGGTTAGGTTGTGAATACCATTTAAAAAAAAAAAACTTTTGGGTTTTAGAATCATATATAAGAGATTGTGGATGTATGTTCTAGCCTTACCTCAACATGCAACAGGAGTAAAACTGGAAAGTGTTGACATTTTCATACGTGAATGTTTGGTAATCTCAGTCTGATCCTACAGACTGCTTTCCTCATCTATCACCCCCCCTCAAAATTTCCTTCGCTAATATTTAGTGGACTGATAACATGGAAGGAATATCAAAATCCTATTGGATAGACACTACTTAAAAGTATATTCCATTAAGGATCTTAATTCCACCTGTAAGATGTGTTTATACATAAGACAATAACTATTCTAAGCCATAATAATGTGTCACACCTGCATAGTTTACCAAAGTTTTTGTAGATGTCCACTCAAATGCAATAGAATCTTTAAGAGCCCTATAACACCATTAAGACTATCCTGAATCCTAACTCTTAAAAAAATATTTCATAAGCTTTATATAAAGGGAACTAAGAACTGGCCATAGCTCTGTGACAGTCAGACCATATCCAGAAAAACAGATTCTTTTTTTTGAGATACTGTTGAATAATGGAAAAAACAGAGGCCTTTAAGTCAAAAGATAGGGGTCGGAGTTACAAACTTATTACCCTACTAGCTGTGAAACGATAGCATGTTATTTGACTTTTGTGAACTCTGGCTTCCTTGTTTATAAAAGCAGAGGTAATAAAAACTACCTTGAAGAGTCATAGTGAGGATTAGATATAATAAACATAATGCACAAAGAAGAGTAACAGGTATATAGAACACAAGTTATTATTATTTTTAAAGATTTTATTTATTTATTTGACAGAGAGAGAGAGAGATCACAAGCTGGGGGGGGGGGGGGGGCAGAGGGAGAGGGAGAAGCAGGCTCCCAGCCGAGCAGGGAGCCCGATTCAGCGCTCGATCCCAGGACCCTGGGATCATGACCTGAGCCGAAGGCAGACGCTTAACCAACTGAGCCACCCAGGTGCCCCTATTATTTTTATTCTTTAAGAGAAATGGGGGGGAAGAGGAACAAAAAAAGGAAGAAGTTCTTCAGGCCTGAAAAGTGTGTAAGAGGAAAAACTTACTCAGATTGCTTTTATGAAGCTTTTGGGTCAGGGCTGAAAAGGTAACAAAACTCAAATATTTATTTAAAATATAAGTATTTCAGGGGCGCCTGGGTGCCTCAGTCGGTTGAGTATCTGACTCTTGGTTTGGCTCAGGTCATGGTCTCAGGGTCGTGAGATTGGGCCCCACTTTGGGCTCCCCGCAAATCCCCGCCCCTCCGCTCATGCTCTTTTTCTCAAATAAACAAATCTTTAAAAAAATAAAATATAAATATTTCAAATAAATAATTATAGAAATTAAAATGTTTTACATTAAAATGTTTTTTCTTTATGTATACATTAACCTAATAGATACATATACACTCTTCATGTATACTCCCAAAACACAAAATAATTTTCTTTACATTATTGCAAAAAACTGTACCATTTTTTAAAATGAAATGTGCAACTCTTAATATCCTCAGTTTGTATAGCTAAGTGTAATAAGGAAGAGAAGTTGAGGGAAAATATTCAATTTTCTGTTGCAATTAAGGAAAGATACTTACTCAATTTTCTGCTGCAGCTGTTCAGAAAGCTTTTTATTTTCTTCCTGGAGAGTATTCTTTTCGTTCACTTAAATATAATAGGAAAAAGAAGCACATATTATACCTATATGTGTATAATAATATACATATTATACCTATATGTGTATAATAATATACGTATGTTAACATGTATGGTAGGCTTTTTCAATAATATCAATAATTATGGAGAAATTAGGGTTTCTAATTCTAAGTCATAATGTTAGTCAGAGTTAATGCTACTATGCAAGACTAATCTGTTACTAGGTAGTGATTACTACATCTCAATTGTGCCAGTTCATGTAACTGATTAACTGGTAATTTTATTTTATGCTTGTGGGCAAAAAAGAAAAAGTACCTCATATACTGGGGAGTACAGTTAATTATTCATACTAAGGTCAAGAGAGCATTCCATCTGTTACTCAGTCCTACTAATTTCAAATAGCATTTTAGTAAAAGACCTTTATCTTGAAATAAATCTGATAATAAAAGTAAAATAACACTGAATAGCAGTATAATTTTTATAACATAAGCACATTTAAGTCAAATTTTCTTCCTTAGTCATACTCTGTTTCATAATTATGGTATCGGTAATTTAAATATATCCACTGAAATAGTATTTGTTTGAATCTACCTTGACTAAATTTTCCTGTCTGTGTTTATTTAATTTAGAAATCAGAAACTCAATTTTGGGCTACAATTTCTACTTCAGTCAGCACAAAATTATTATAAATTGTTAGTATGATGTCACTGGTTAAGCATGTACTTCACTAGGAGGAATACCTAAGAGATCACAGTAAATGACTAATCTCTATTAAAGAAAGTCAATCATATTCTAAAGATTTGTTAATAATTTAATGGTTTCTAAATCTAAACATATTTTCCTTCATTGAGTAAATAAAATTTTTTTGGCTATCTATAATATGTGAAGTTACTAAACTACCTCCTATGGAGGATCTTAAAAAAATTAAGATAGGGACAGTGATCTAAAAAAAAGTACAGCCTAATGAGAGACCAGATATTACCTAAACATGTTCTATACAATTGAAAGTGAGAAGGGAATTACAGAGGTACAGAACTAAAGGAAATTCAAGGAGAAAAAGGTAACTTTGCGCTCTTAAGATGATGAGGAAAGGATTCATCGAAGAGAGGACAAATGAAGCGGACAGAGAGGTTTTGTTTTTGTTTTTTTCTAAGATTTATTTATTTATTTGAAAGAGAGAGTGTGTGAGTGGAGGGGAGGGGCAGAGGGAGAGAATCTCAAGCAGATTCCCTGCTGAGCATGGAGCCTGACATGGGGCTCCATCTCATGACCCTGAGATCATGACCTGAGCTGAAATGAAGAGTGGGACGCTTAACCGACTGAGCCACCCAGGTGCCCCCTGAATGGAGAGTTCTATGCAGAGAATTAATGGAACAAAGTCAGAAAGAAAGATTGGGTATAATAAGAGGTAGGAAGCCTTCAAAACCAGGTTAAGAAATCTGACCTTCGTTTTAAAAGATTACCAGGTGTCATTTTTCATAGATGAATGATGGGAAGATTGATACCACAGTGAGAAAAACTAAGCCTATTCCAAAGTGAGAAAAAAAAAAAGCACTGACAAGTCAGGTGATCGTTAAAATTAAGAAATGAGTACATGGACTAATGTGTAGGGTACAGAAACAGGAAGTGAGGACAGGCAGAGGAGCTGTTATAGAGGCAGAATCAGTAGTTAGTTGGCAATTCATCCCCTGTACAGGTGAAAGAAGTCAAAGATGACCTTAAATCACTAATTAAGATGGTTTTACCTGACTCTTCCTCTCCAAATCCCAATGAAATGACAAAAAGCAACTCTAAAAATAAGTTAACTGCAATACTGATAAGCCAGAATGGGTACCATTAGCAGATCAGAACCATGAAAAACTCACAAATGGTTTAAAAATAGATAGGCTCAGACTGTTGGTAAAATCTAACCAAAGAAGGGGCCTTAAAAAAAAGTGAGCTTTTCCAGCAGAACGTCATGTTAATTCCGGTACAGGCAGAATTCCAGAAGTTGCTGAATGAGCAAATAAAGCTAATAGCTGCCCTTAGGCTAAAGTCATGAGAATAGATTTCCAGAAGTTTTAACATTGGAGAGTCCATTAATAAATACTGAGACAAGGAGATCAGGCAGTGCTGCTCTCAATTAACTTACAGTAATCACTAGAGAAGGCACTCCCAGAAGTGCCTGAAGACAAACTATCCATACACCCTACAAAAAATCTCTCAGGTCAAGTTTCCTTCTCTCCCAACTTCTGCCATTGAAGTAGGGCTCCTGTAAATCAGAACCTGCATTCACTATCAGCAAAGCAGGGATTCTTCCTCGAGCTAAAGAAATAAGGTTGCATTTAACAAAAGTATCAATTTAGAGACATCTACAATTATAGATAATTAAGAGTCAACAAGCACATAAAAGACTTAAAAAACACAAGATTTTTTAAAAAGAAAAAAACTAGGGCTCTTGGGTGGCTCAGTCAGTTGAGCATCTGACTCTTGGTTTCAGCTCAGGTCATGATCTCAGGGTCGTGGGATCGAGCCCTGTGTGGGGCTCTGTGCTCAGCCCAGAGTCTGCTTGAGATTCTCTCTCCCCTCTTCCTCTGCCCCCCACCCCGCTCTCTCTCTCTGTAAAATAAATAAATCTTTAAAAAAGAAAAAATTAAAAACTAGTAATAAAAAAATTAACCTCTGGTTAAGTAGTTTTAATACAGGAAACAAAAGATATCTGATAACATCTTCAGATTTCAAAGGCTGATAGGTTCATTAAAAACAAGCAACAGGAAGGGGCGCCTGGGTGGCTCAGTCGTTAAGCGTCTGCCTTTGGCTCAGGTTGTGATCCGAGGGTCCTGGGATCGAGCCCCACATCGGGCTCCCTGCTCAGCGGGAAGCCTGCTTCTCCCTCTCCCACTCCCCCTGCTTGTGTTCCTTCTCTTGCTGTGTCTCTGTCAAATAAATAAATAAAATCTTAAAAAAACAAAAACAAAACAAACAAGCAACAGGTGGCCATGAAAGAAACAAAGGTCATAATCATTAAAAGCATAATAAATGGGATGAAAACAGACTAAATGTGAATGAGACAGAATAACTACGTTTAAGTGACTCCCAGAATTCAGCATAAAAGAATAAAGTTACAAAGTATAAAGAAAAATTAGACAGAATGGGAGGACCTGGCATCTTGTTAATCTGAGTTCCAGAGAAGAAACAGAGAGAATGGAGAGGGACACTAAACAACAACAACAATAACAAAACAGAAAAAACCTTCTTGGACTAAGTAACACTTGAGGGTAGATGAATGAATTAGATATCCTAACAATAATCTTATGATAAAACAACTAGAACCTGCATAAACACATAATTTTTACTAAACTGCTGAGCTCACAGGAAGAGAAATCCAAGGGATTCCCACACCACCACCACAATCATCAACAAAAGCAAAATAAAACTGTGAGCTAAAACCGGAGCAGTGTAGGTAAGCAGATGCTGGTATCACAGCCCTGGTGGAGGGACTGAACCTGAGATTTCCAGTTTAAGCCCAAACTCCTGGAAAGGAGCCAAAGTAAACCTCATCCTTACCACTAGAGTCAGCAGAAAATTACTCCTATATGGATTCCCAAGTATTTCAGATAACAGAAATATCTTATATAGTAATGAAATGTTTAAAGATTTAAAAGATGGAATGCCCAAAACGAATACACTAGAAGTGATTACAAAAAATGGGCAGGCAGACAAGATTGAAATAATTTGAGCATCCATAAGAATAATGAACATAACTAAGTAACACACCTTGAATATATAAAATCTTATGGGTCTATTATACTCAAAAAAAGAAAGCCCCACTTTCATCAAAAACAAAATGAAACATCACACACACACACACACACACACACACACACACACAACCTATCTGTCACCACTTCAGGTAACTATTACAGAAGACCTTACTCTGAAAACTAGCAATTAAAGGGAGAAAATTAAGATGTACCATGCCTTTCTAGTAGGAACTATATTCCAAGGCAGCCAACAGTCCCAATTGATAAGGGTAAAATCCTGTTTACAGAAGAATGCAGCTAATAAATGAAGAAAGAACAGAAATGAAAATTTAGCATTTTATAATCTCTAAATAATTAATTCAGGCAAGGCTCACTAATAGATGTGAAAATCATTACAGAAAGACTGAGAAAGAATTGTCATTTTTCCAAGATTTAATAGTATCACACATATCCATCCCCTCACTCAGATTATTTGGTGGAGAAAATATAACTCTCTAATAAAGAAATGTGGCCACCACCTTAACCCAGTGATCAATTTTAGAATCCTTAAAAGTGGAATAACCTGATAATATCAGTCTCCTGATATGATGCAACATTAAGTAGACAGTGTTAGCTATGAAGTACTACTGTCAAAAATGTTTAATCTAGACCTAATCAAGCCTTCAGATCCAGTATTTATTTTATAGGAAATAAAGGAACAAGATAAAATGTTAAAAAAAAATCCAGAAGGTGGCAAAATTTTAGGAAAATGACCCTACTTAAAGAAGCCAATGTCATGAGGGCGCCTGGGTGGCTCAGTCAGTTAAGCATCTGCCTTGGGCTTGGGTCATGATCCCAGGGTACTGGGATGGAGCCCTGCATTGGGCTCCCTGCTCGGTGGGTTGTCTGCTTCTCCCTCTTCTGCCCCTCCCCCTCCCCATGCTTTCTTTCTCACTTGTGCTCTCTCTCTCAAATAAATAAATCTTAAAAAAAAAAAAAAAAAGGAAGCCAATGTCATGAAAGAAAAAGATAGGAAAGGGAACTATTCCTGATTTAAAAAAGATAAATGCAATGTGTATGAGGTTTCTTTACTATTCTCCCTTTCTGCATTTTTAAAAACATTTCATTAAAAAAAAATAAAGAAGGGGTGCCTGGCTGGCTCAGTCAATAGAGAATGCGACTTTGATCTTGGGGTCGTGAGCTTGAGCCCCACGCTGGGCATAGAGTTTACTTAAAAAAAAGAAGAAAAAAAAAAGACGACTAGGCAGATGTGAAAAAGAACCAAATAGAATTTTTAGGAATGAAAAATTTGTTACTGAAATAAAATAACTCAGCACAAGAGAACTATTGAAGTACTTAGTATACTGACAAGAGAGCTGAAGAAATCACTTAGAATGCAGCAGAGAGAAACAAGAGGATGAAAACAGGAAAGGGATTATCAAGTGATATGAAGGACAGAATGATGAGGTCTTATCAGAATCCCAAAACAGAGAATGGAGAAGACACAATATTTGAAAAGCTAGTAGCTGACAGTTTTCCAGATATGATTAAAGATATGGTTCCATAGATTTTTATAATATACACTAAACAGAATCTTTCTGGAAAAAAACTTCATTAAAACTATAGAACAACAAAAACAAAGGAAAAAAATCTTAGTAGGAGCCAGAGAAAAACGATTGTTACCCTGCAAAATAGCCTTAGAAAAGTAAAAGTAAAATAAAAATATCTGTGGATAAAAACTAGTTTAGAAACAACAAATACCTTCTAAATTTTTTTTTTTAAAGATTTTATTTATTTATTTGAGACAGAGAGAATGAGAGACAGAGAGCATGAGAGGGAGGAGGGTCAGAGGGAGAAGCAGACTCCCTGTTGAGCAGGGAGCCCGATGCGGGACTCGATCCCGGGACTCCAGGATCATGACCTGAGCCGAAGGCAGTCGCTTAACCGACTGAGCCACCCAGGTGCCCAACAAATACCTTCTAAAGGATGTATCTCATAAAGGAAAATAATCCCAGAAGGAAACTGAGGTGCAAAAAATAATAATAAAGCAAAGAAACTGATAAAACATGTAGTTAAGTCTTTTAAAAAACTGTCTTAGTAAGTTTTTAAAAAGTTTCTAACTTAGAAGGCTAAGAAAAAGGAAATGAAGTGCTAGGCATAAACAGCATGTAAGCAGAGTTCAGGTGTTTTAAGGTCTGTGTATTACTCGAAGATGGTCAAGAAATTAACTTTATATTTTAGGAACACATGGTAAAATTTCACAGATGTAGGGCGCCTGGTTGGCTCAGTTGAAAGAGCAAGCGACTCCTGATCTTGGGGTCATGAGTTTGAGAGCCCCATGTTGGCATAGAGCCTACTTAAAAAAAATTTGTTTTCAGGGTTGATCAAAAAGATAAAGAATTAGAAAAAATAGTAAAGTATCAGATAAAAATGAAATAAAAAGACAGACATCCTCAAAATTCAATAACTGGGAAAGTAAAAACATAAAAGAAAGAAAAGGCAGGAAGAAAAAAATAGCAGTGAACAGAAACATGAAAAAAATCATATATATGAAGCCCCTGGTGTTTTTATTCTTATGATAACTTGGGGATTTGACCTTGGCAATTTTTCTTTTGCTCATTTTAATGTAAAATTACTTTTCTTAAAACTTTACAGTAATCATCTTGGTAGTATTACTAATGGTGCAATTCTGAGACTACTGTGCTTTTGAGATTTAAAAATGAGTAGTTAGGGGATATTTTCATTCTATCATCCCTGTCTTTGAGAACCAGGCTTCTCAGTGTGGAAGGAGATAGAAATGTTATTAGAGAAAAGGTTAACAACAGATCTATAGTCTTGAACTTGCATTTTAAACATGAAGTCATGAGGTATTTTATCTATCTGAAAATTAAGCAAAGGATATTCAAGCTGTTCACCCAAGAAGAAATGCAAACTGAAGATCATGTAAAAAAAAGAACTTAACCTGAATAGTTATAAAGAGAATGCTAACTTAAAAAAGGTATCCTTTTTTATCAATCAGATTGGGTATTATTAATTAACACATTTTTGCTCAAAGCTGAAGAAGATGTAGAGGAATGCATGTTCTCAAACACCTCCCCCCCACCAAAAATCAAGCTGTCCATCAACAGCAGAATGGCTAAATGACATCTACACTAGAGAATATAATGCAGCCATGAAAAAGAACAATGTCTTATTCCTTTGAAGATTTTGGCTATTTTTTAGATAGCCAAAGTTGCTGGAAATTTGACTATTAGGTATGCAGACATTACTGGAGATTATTTCTATACTAACAATATAATTGTAGATCTCAACTATGTTTACTGAGATGTAATAGTTTTCTACTCACTGATAATGCTCTTATATTCCTAAATAAACATATACATACATTCACACATACACACAGAAACTACAGACTTAATTAAGACATAGCCTAAAATGAAATAACACATATCAGAACAAGAAGTATGGTATGGGGGCGCCTGGGAGCTTAGTCAGTTAAGCGGCTGCCTTCGGCTCAGGTCATGATCCTGGGGTCCTGGGATCGAGCCCCACGTCCGGCTCCCTGCTCGGCGGAGAGCCTGCTTCTCCCTCTCCCTCCTTGTGCTCTCTATCCCTCTGTAAAATAAATAAATAAAATCTTAAAAAAAAAAAAAAGAAGTATGGTATGATCCCATTAAATTTAAAAGAGAAGAGAAGAGGAGAGGGCACCTGGCTGGCTCAGTCAGTGGAGCATGTGATGCTTGATCGCGGGGTTGTGAGTTCAAGTCCCCTGTTGGGTGTAGAAATTACTTAAAAATAAAATCTTAAAAAAAAAAAAAAAGAGAGAGAGAAGAGAGAGAAGGGATAAAACAAAGGAAAGAGACAGAAAGATAAGCCCGGACCTGGAAAGATGCATTATCAGATTGCTAATAGGAATTATCCCCAGGAGCAAAATAAAACTATATTCTTTCTCTTTTTGAAACAATGAGGATATACTCATTTTTTCTTGCTTGAGTAACCAGAGGATAGCAAAATAACAGAAAAAAAAATAGTCAGAAGATGGACTTAGTTTGGAAAAGAAGATAAATTAATTAGATCTTGGATGTGAGCTGTTTATAGAGAATCAAGGTAAAGGTCACTAAGAGAGTATATGAAGAGTTAAAAGAGAATAAGGTTAAGAGAGGTATTAGAAGAAACGAAGGTTAAGAGAAGGTTAAGAATGAAAGAAAACCCAACATTAAATGTGTAAGGAGACTCAAATGAAAATGGTATACTTGTAATAGTATGTCATGAAAACCAAAGAAAGTATATAATTTTGTAGAACACTAAATTGTATTCTTTGTATTTAACTTTACTAAATACTAGTTACATTACATGAAATAAAAATTATGAAGTTACATAAACGAAAGAAGCAAATATGGACATAATCAAAGGAAATTTCCTTCTTGCTTTACAGCTGGTGGGACTTGAGGGCCAGTGGTGGACATCCCACCTTTTTGTATCCTTTTTTTTTTTTTTTTTTTAAGATTTTATTTATTTATTTGAGAGAGAGAATGAGACAGAGCATGAGAGTGGGGAGGGTCAGAGGGAGAAGCAGACTCCCTGCTGAGCAGGGAGCCCGATGCGGGACTCGATCCCGGGACTCCAGGATCATGACCTGAGCTGAAGGCAGTCGCTTAACCAACTGAGCCACCCAGGCGCCCCAGTATCCTATTTCTTACTAAAGTAAGTATGAAGTTAAATCTACAGAAAGGGAATAAAGGACATTTGAACTTTTGCCTACATGAGGAAAAATGTATGTAAACAATCCATTTGATTGCAACCACTTTAATAATAGGTTTTATCAACAGTACATTATGCTTTAAACACTTAACGAATGAAGAAAGGAAACTCACTAAGCTCTGTGATAAGTTTAAGATTCTGCTGCCGGATATTTTCAAACTCTTGCTGTTTTTTCCGCATGTGCTCTTCAGTTACTGCACAGCGATCACATAATCCTGCTCTTAACCTAGGAAACAAAAACAAAATATTTTTAGAATAGAACTTAAATGTTCTCACCAGAAAATAAGTATGTGAGATCATGGCTGTGTTAATTAGTGGAAATTCTTTCACTGTGTGTATGTTTACCAAATCACCATGATGTACACTTTTACAGTTTTGTCAATTATACCTCCATAAAGCTGAAATTCAATTTTTTTAACTACTAAAAAATATTTCTTTATATTTGAACTCCCAAGACTTTTATGCTTTATGAAGCTCTAAAGAACTGACTTGGCAAGTATAGAGAAAATTAACTATTTTAATGATGTATTATATCTTTAACATATTCTTGAATAGGTTGAAATCATGCCACAACATCGCTTTCTACAACAGATTACAATTCTGAGTGGAATTCTCTAAATTCTGCCAATTTTAAACTCTATCCAAGGGAATTTATTTACTGAAGAAACTGACCTTGTTCTAATTTATTATAGCCAAAATATGAACTCCAGTCCAGTACCAAGGGGATGAATTTTATCTTAAGCAAGCTTGCATCTGTATTGCTCAGCATAGCATATAACACATAATGAGTGTTCAACTTTTTTAGCTGAATGAATACTAAAGGTCAAAGGAAACAAAGTAAAAAAAAAAAAAAAGGTACTTCATACTTTGTTCTTTTCAGCATTAAAAAAACCCCCAATGTTAAAAAAATTCAATGTACTATTATGCAAAAAAAAGTTTTAAAAAATAGCTTTCACTGACTATTTGTGAGTGCTGAAGGGAAGAGGGAAATCATAGCTTGCACACAGGGGATGGGGAGCGGTAAAGAGAAAGGTGTACCTTAAAATGTTAATAATAGTTATGTTGTAGGTACCAGTATTATAGGAGATTTTTTTTCTTAGTGTTTTTCTCTTTTTCAAAATTTCTCTAATTTTATTATTTGTTAATCAGGAAAAAATATAGTTAAAAAGGAGACACAGACCCCACATTAGGAATTTGGGAAATGTATAATCTGAGGTAATAATTTTTACTTGTCAGTAAGATACGAAGTATTTAAGTGTCTATGGAAGTCATAGCATGGTAGTATAAGCCATGAATTTTATAAGCTAAGGAGATAAAAAATTAAAACTGTACAACTAAAACAAAAAGAACCTAGAGATTTTCATATGCAAGTAAAACTCATATCAACAATGTTGATATGGATGTAAAAAATAAAGATTAGAGATCATAGATAGGATGCGTTAATAAAATCAGAATTCCTAGAATGAAGAAATAAAGGATTAGACAGCACAGTTTAATTAGAGTATATTCCAAACACAGGAATTAGAACAGTCAAGATCTTTGAAACCATTTTGTATGATAAATATCTAAGTAAAGATGACACTGAGTGAACATTTGTATCAACTTTTGCTCCTTCCCAAGATCCTACAAAACTATAGTAAAGATGCATGTATATTTTTAAAAACACAAACCCGTCAGGACAGGCCTAATGGGAGAGAAAACAAACAAAAACCTTAAAGCAAGGTTTGGGTGGACAAAATTGAAACTCCCCTGAGAATGCTGAATCCTGAGCCAATGATGGGAAAGGTCTAGAATTGTGTTGTCCAATAAGGTAACCACAGCCACATATGGCTATTTCAATTTAAATAAATTAAAATTAAAATCGAGGTCAGTTATGCTTAAGTACTCAACAGCCACATGTCTAGATGCTACTGTATTAGACAGTGCAGATATAAAACATTTCCATTATCACAGGAAATCCTATCAGACAGCACTGACCTAGAGCCAACCTGATATATACTGCAGAATTCGAGAAGGTTAAAAAATTGGTACTCAGGTGATTTAAAGTATTTCAAGAAATCATCATACCAACATATTTTCTCCTATATTCTGAGCACTCAAGTGATCACCCCTTCCATTCCCAGCAGAATACTGGAAGTTTAGTCTCTAGAAGGTCTAAAACAGAACCAGACACTGGTTTGGGAGACCTGAGGTACAGGTAAGGGTAGGAGTACAATAATGAAATGAATGTCTATGCATGCCAAATTCTCAGAACCTAGTCTAAGCCCTCATCATCTATTTGGCTTCCAGAACTTTGGTAGCCAACCCTATTACACATTCCCGGAAGCAGAATGAAGGAGCTTCCTCTAGGAAATCAGGTCTAAAGATACTGACATTAGAGAATTATCAGTGAAACAGACCAGGCATATGACCCTGCAGTGAAACTCATAGCCCATAATTCCACTCAGAGCTTTTATCTACCTCTCTTAAATATAAAGAAATAATCAAGATCAACAGATAGCTGAGAAAAGCTTATAAAGTAAAAGAGACTAAAGCAAACAAGACACTTAAAAAAAAAAAAAGAGGGGTACCTGGTGGCTCAGTCAGTTACACATCTGACTCTTGATGTAGGTTCAGGTTGTGGTCTCAGGGTCGTGAGACTGACCCCCGCACTGAGCTCTACATTGGGCTCCCAGCTCAGCAGTGAGTCTGCTGGAGATTCCCTCTCCCTCTCCCCCCCAACTCGCACTTGTGCACGTACACTCTCTCTCTTATGTAAATAAATAACTCTTTAAAAGTAAAAAAAAAAAAGAGGGACGCCTGGGTGGCTCAGTCGGTTAAGCATCTGCCTTCGGCTCAGGTCATGATCCCAGGGTCCTGGGATCAAGTCCCGCATCAGGCTCACTGCTCCATGGGGAGCCTACTTCTCTCTCTGCCTCTGCCTCTCTCTCTGTCTCTCATGAATAAATAAATAAAATCTTAAAAAAAAAAAAAGAAAGAAATATAAGCTACATAGGGAGAAGAAAAAAAGCCACACCACCATCATCAAACTGTAAAGAATACTCTCAGGAGAAATAAATAAGATACCAAACTATGAAATGAAAACAGGATTGCCATAAAACAAAATATTCTGAGAACACCACCAAAAAATCTTAGAAATTCAAAGTATAGCCGCAGGAAAAAAACCCAAACTCAACAGAAGGTGAGAAAATAAAGTTGAGAAAATCTCCCCCAAAAAGCAAAGAGAAAATAGAAAAGATAAGAAAACTAGAGCATTATCCTAGAATGTTTATCATATCAATAATAAGAGTTCTAGAAAAAGCAAGTTTTGGGGCGGGGCTGGGCAGAAAAGGAGGAACAAAAAAGACATGATGAATATGGAAAGCAAAATGGTGTAAATCTAACCGTATCATTAATTACATTATTAATTGATAAACCCTCCAATCAAAAGGCAGAAACTATGATTCAACTTTATACTGTCTACAATAGACATACATTTTTTTTTAGATTTATTTATTTATTTTAGAAAGAGAAAGATGGTGTGAGCAACTCGAGTGGGGGTATGGCGGCAGAGGGAGAGGGAAAGAGAGAATCTCCAGCAAACTCCCCTTTGAGGGCAGAGCCCCATGTTCTCACCACCGAGATCATGACCTGAGCTGAAATCAAGAGTCAGAGGCCTAACAACTGAGCGCCCCGGCGCCCTACAACAGACATAATTTTAAAAAAATTTCTTATAAATTTATTACATAATATTATTATAATAACTATTATCAATAATAATAATATAAGAAACATAGATCTCTGTGGGGTGTATCACAACATCAGGGTCAGGAGGCCTCAGGACTGGAGCAGAGGTGAAATCCCCCGGTTGCAACTCCATACAAAAGGAGGGGTGAAGCACAACTGACCCTGTAAAGTTAAAAACCCAAACTGAACGGAACCAAAAACTCACAGGTGAGTGTGAGACCGAGTGTGTACGTGGCAGTCTGTTACAGTGACTGCTGCTGTGTGTGTGACCTGGTCTGTTGGTGAAGGGGTTACTGGGTGTGACTCTGCCCAGGGAATGGGGCCAGTGGGCCAGGGCAGGGCAGGCGGGCACAGACCGGCATACCAGGCCCCTGGGCTGTGAAAACCAGTTTTCTGGTTTTTTTTTTTTAAATTATTTTTTGTTTTTTAATTTAAAAAAGCTAGAAATACAAACAGAAACTTGTGAGTGATGTGGATGGAACTTAGTGCAGACTCCAAACTTTAGGTTTAAAAACGTCCCAGGGCCCCCCACCCCACAGGTCATTGCTGAGTGTGAGGAGTCACAGTAAGGGGGGCTGGGGTGTCCTCTAGGGTCTTTGCCTCCCCCAGGGCTTGTGGTGGCCTGACTCTAGGGGTCCTCTATGAACCCCCCAGAAGCCCAAATTTGGGGAGGGGCATACTTCAGATTCCAAGATACAAATAGGTTTAAGACAAAAGGATGGAAAAAAATATACACCATGCAAACAAAAGCCAAAAAAAGCTGGAGCATCTATGTTAATTAATATCAGACAAAACAGACTGTAAGAAAGTGCTACTAGCACAGTGAATTTTATAATAAAAGGGTCAATTCATTACAAAAATAAAACAATTATAAACATATGCATCTAACATTAGAGCCCCAAAATATACACAGAGCAAAAACCGAGAGCTAAAGGAAAAAACAAATTCAAAAATAATGGTTGTAGACTTCCACTCTCAATAATGGATAGATCAAGTGAGATGGGAAATCCACATAGATATAGCAGGCCTGAACAAACCAACAACCACCCAGACCTAACTGACAGCTACAGAACACGCCATCAACAACTGCAGAATGCATATTCAGGACCATTTCCTAGGTCACAAAACAAGTCTCGATTAGTTTAAAAGCACTGAAATCATACAAAGCATGCTCTTCCACCACAATGGAATTAAATTAGAAATCAACAACAGAAGGAAATTTGGAAAATCCACAAATCTGTGAATCTTAAACAACGTACTCCTAAATAAACAATGAATTAAAGAAGAATCACAAGGGAAAGTATAAAAATAGGCCATAGCATACATGCATATATAAAGCAATGGTCAATAAGTTCTTGAATACTAAATATGTGATTATCAAAATAACTTTAATAGTAGGGTTGGAAAATAAAATAGAACATGGGGGAAAAAAAAGTAACAGAAATCAGAGAAAAGATTATAAAGAATCAGTTTATGACCGAGAAGTGCTCCAGAAGGAGAGAACATAAAAAAATGGAGAGGAAATAACAGAAAGAAATTGCCAGACCTTACAAGATTACAGCTTTCAGGTTAACAGGCTGAGTGTCCAACACATTGAAGGAAACACACACACACCTCCCTCACAAAATTTCAGAATGATAAAAAGGTCTTAAATTCTAGGAAGGAAAAAAAACCTATTACATATAAAGGAATAACATAAGGATGATATCAGTTTTATCAACATTGGATGCTAAGAGATAACGAGAAAATGTCTTCAGTTTGGAGGAAATCTATTTTGAACCTAGAATTTTATATCCATTCAAAATATCATTTAAATCAACAGTAAAATAACATTTTTAGGCATGCAAGGACTCTGAAAATTTACTTCCTGTGTACTTTTCAGCAGTTATTTGAGGGTGAGCTATAACAAAATGAACATGAAAAACCAATAAAAGGGAAAAGTAGGCCCACATTTTATCAACCATGTTCACTAGTGTATGTTCAAGGTCTAAAATAGTGCCTGGCACAAAGCAGGTGCCCCATAATTATTTGCTAACTAACATGAGTTGAAAGAAATAATGGAATTAATGTAGGGATCCAGAGAAGAGAAATTCCAGAATGACAGCTGTAGTATAACCTACAAAGTAAATGGTCCAAATTAGTAGAGAAAGTTTAAGTTTCTCAGCCCAAGAAGCATGCCTTCAAGAAAAAGAAAGATTATAAGCAATAAATAGAGTAACTAACACATTACCCAATATTAATGACGTAGTAAGGAAAACATGTTTCTTATCTCAATATGAAAAAAGTAATTAGAACTTCTAGGAAAAGCACAGCAAACTCATATAAATATGTCCGTATCAGAACATAATTATGGGCTGATCTGAGTGGCTAATTTGAGCAGCTGATTTGAAACAGAGTAGAAAAGAATCTATGTGGCCCTGACATTAGAAACAGTCTCCTTGAGTGGCACGGAGGTCATGACATCGGATCTGTAGAGAAGGAAATGTTATCCTGGCTCAGCAGAGAGTATTTACAGTCAATAAATAAACACAGTTTACCATTTTTCAGCTTCTATAATTAACTTATAAACCGAATACAAAAGACTGAGATCAGGTAACAGAAAACAATGTAACCATTGTCAAGCTTGTCAATATTTACATGTAAAGGTTCAGCTGAACACAGAGTGGGAAGTAGGAGAGAGGAAGAATGATGGAGGGAAGGGTTAAAGTATCAATACCCTCCTGTAATGTAATGGTGAGTTCAGGGCGACTGTTCAGACATTTTCCTAAAATATATTCCTATAAAGACATACTTTTACATAAGTGTATATATTAAGGTTCGAAGGTAAAATAGAAGAACTAAAATAATAACTATTCAAAATATGCAAGGGATAAATAGTATCCTCATTTTCATAGTAAGAAGTAAACAAATGTCTCAAATTGATAAATCAAGTATTAAAGTAAAAATACATCATTGATGGGGCACATGGGTGACTCAGTCGATTAAGTGTCTGAATTTGGCTCAGGTCATAACCTTGGGGTCCTGGGATCAAGCCCTGCATTAGGTTCCCTGCTCAGCGGAGTCTGCTTGTCCCTCTCCCTCTGCCCCCCTCCCCTGCTCATGCGTGCTCTCTCAAATAAATAAATAAAATCTTAAAAAAAAAAAGCAAATACCTCATTTAGAACTTTGGAAAACTAAGAACTGGGACTGACAGGGGTGGGAAAGAGAAACAAAAAAACTTTTTTATAGTAACTATAACACCTTATAATGTACATGCATTACTTGAATAAAAATTTAAAAAGGGGGAACATAAAATAAGCTAGATAGTATATTCCTTTTATCACAGCATTTTAATTTAACAGTATTATATTCTAGTAAACTTTGTATGACATCTTTTTGAGAATTAAGGTACTAAAAAGGATTATACTTTCTTGTCTTTCTGCTATAATACATATGTTTTCAGATTCTCAAGCATTTCTAAAGCTAACAGTAAAGTCTATTTATGCCTTTAAAATTATAAAGGAGGGGCGCCTGGGTGGCTCAGTTGTTCAGCGTCTGCCTTCGGCTCAGGTCATGATCCCAGGGTCCTGGGATCGAGCCCCGCATCGGGCTCCCTGCTCAGCAGGAAGCCTGCTTCTCCCTCTCCCACGCCCCCTGCTTGTGCTCCCTCTCTTGCTGTCTCTCTGTCATATAAATAAATAAATAAATAAATCTTAAAAAAAAAAAAGTAAAATTCCAAAGGAAATAAGCCTCTGTAAACTATTCCAAAACCAAGACACTATTAAACTGTTATAAGAGGCAACTCAATTTTAACTATTTGCTTAAAGTACCTGACATTTCGTATTTACGTTCCTCTTTTAAGATTTGCTCTAATTAATAGCTTAGGACCCATGTAATAAACATTCAAATAGTTGACCCGACTGCGGTAAATAATTTAGACACAGAATTACTAAGCCATAAAGACCGAAGAGAACATGACATTGAAAAGTCACTGAAGGGGTGCCTGGCTGGCTCAGTCAGTAGAGCATGTGACTCTTGATCTCAGCGTTGTGAGTTCAAGCCCCACATTGGGTGTAGAGGTTACTTAGAAAATAAATAAAAATTAAAAAAAACAGAAAAAGAAAAGTCATTGAAAAACACTGAAGGAGGTAAATGGCATCAAACAATTCTAATGAATTATTTCAATGTCATTCTACTAGTCAGTTTGTCAGTAAAACTGAATACTATTTTTTCTTTTTTTCTTGTTTTTAAGATTTTATTTATTTTTTGACAAAGAGACAGTGGGAGAGGGAACACAAGCAGGGGGAGTGGGAGAGGGAGAAGGAGGTTTCCCGCTGAGCAGGGAGCCCGATGTGGGACTTGATCCCAGGACGCTGGGATCATGACCTTAGCTGAAGGCAGACGCTTAACGACTGAGCCACCCAGGTGCCCAACACTATTGTTTCTAAGAAATCAAATCTAATACATTAAAATGTCATGACGTATCATCAAAAACAATCCCTTGGAACCCCTAGTTTCCAAGTTCAAAAATGCCACTGATATAGACAGTTATAAAGTGAAACAATATTCCCTAGCTTGTTTATTACTTCTAGTTTTCTCCAGTTAACTGCCATTCTTGATAACAGTATCTGTGGAAAAGAGTCAACTCTTGATTGCTCCCAGATCCTAGTTTAAATTTAAATGGATGTGAGAAAAAATGCTAGCTCCTATTTCCATCAGCAAGGTTCCACTGCTTTCCTCTTGCCTATTTTCCACTGATGCGATCAGAGAAAGAAACAGCCTCAATTTCACAGGAGAAGGAATGCAATTTCAGTCGCTATATACAGGTAACAGGGAAAGAAGAGTAATTCTAGTTGTAAGTTCAGAAAACAAGACACATTGTGAGTTAATTCCAGTTTGTTCATAGGGATGAAGAAGTAAAACCTTTCATTTTGCAACTGGAAAACTTACCAGATTAACAAGTATGCTCAATTGTTTGCTATACCCCAAAAAGATTTCCTCAAATTTATTCATTTTCATTCAAAAGGGTTTACTGAACACCTTCAATGAGTACTGAAACACAACAGTGGCCAAGATAGTACCTTTTCTTTTAAAGAGTTTACAATGTATTAGAAAAAGAGAGGCAATAAAAAAGTAATTATGGCAAAATATGATTCACATCATGACAGTGGAAATACGGGGTACTATGAAAGTAAACCCAGTCTAAAAAGTCAGAGAAGGTCTCCCGAAGAATATATTTAAATTCAAACCTATGAGTAGGACAAAAAGAAGACATTTAGTCCAGTATTTGAAAATAGTTGCACAACCATAAATCCTTTGATTATGAGTACAAATTTTCCTTTTCAGTTACAGATGAAATATGAGTTTCCTATGACTGCCAAAAATGCTTTTAAAAATATTAAAATCTATTAGACAATCATAGTTTAACTGCTTCGTTCAGATTTTTTTTAATGCATTCTATCTACTTCTCCAAACAGTGACTATTTCTTAGATTTAGTGAAATACTTTGTTTCCTTTAAGGAAAGTCTGTTACAATAATAGCAGTAGTAGAACATAAAGCAGCCACATAAAATTATAACTTTTTATTATCTAATTTACCTTTACAGAGTAATTCCTCTCATCTAAACATCTCAAGATGTTTTCACGTTAGCATAAAAATAAAAATTGTTTCATTCTATGAAGTGTAAGCAGCAAGTTTCAGAATTACTGTTTAGAAATTTTAACAAAACACACTTTGCTTTTTAAGGGTCTTAGCAAAACATTAATTTTTATAGATTTTTAAAGCTTGCTCTAGATATCATTCTCATACAATATAAAACTAAAATGAAATTTTAAATAAGGCAGAACTTTACCAAATGTTATCTACTTACACATTTAAAGGCAGAACATAGTAGCAATTTAAAAGAGAAATAACAAAAAACAAAACTTCCCAAAAAAGCCAAACTAGAAAATGGACAATGCTGGGGAGTTAATATTTCAGAGTATCTGTTTCGGTAACTTTAGGTCAAGTACAAATACTTTGAGATGATCAGTCATTTACATAACATTTACAAAATTAAGACAACATACAGACAAGGCTGCAGGGAAACAGAAACTGGGGGGTTTGTAAGGTCAAATTTAACCTAATTATCCATTAACTGTGATCTAGGGAAGGTTTTTTAAATCTTTGCCAGTCAGTTTCCTCACATGTAAAATGGTTTTACCATCTACCTCACAGCATTAGTGTGAAGATTGGGTGTTAGATGTCTGGGTACAGAGGAGCCCTCAATACATATCAATCGCTGGAGAGTTAAAGCCTAAGATGTGCTCTCTCTCCACCATTCCTCCCAAATGCTCCACTACATATCCAGAGAAAACAAGGAAATGCCTCACCGTACCAAGAGAAGAGTAGCTGATGATTTCCTTTTTGATCCTGGACTGGGGAAGAGTAAAGGGGACAAATGCCTTTCTAGCTTCCTGATACCTCAGCTAGAGAGAGACTGGGTCTGGCTATGACACACAGTGCAGACTGGAGTGCAAGTGGCTGGAATCACAGTCACCAGTTAGGAGGGATACTCTAAGTTTTTAAAAATCCCTATTATGTACTTTTACTTGTATTAATCTCATTTAATCTTCAAAGTAGCCCTTATGTCATGTCATATATTCTTGGCTTTTCTTCCACCCGTAATAATTTTTTTTCTTTTTTTTTAAATTTTATTTATTTATTTGACAGAGAGAGACACAGCGAGAGAGGGAACACAAGCAGGGGGAGTGGGAGAGGGAGAAGCAGGCTTCCCACGGAGCGGGGAGCCCGATGCAGGGCTCGATCCCAGGACCCTGGGATCATGACCTGAGCTGAAGGCAGACGCTTAACGACTGAGCCACCCAGGTGCCCCCGTAATAATTTTTCTTTCACAATTTATTTTTTGTTGGCTGGGTCCTTATTCTTCATTAAACCTTAATTAGTATATCCAAGGATTCAGCCCTAACACCTCTTCCAATACACTTTAAGATGTCCTAGATCTCTTATCCAGTCTCTAGGTTTTAGTTTTTTATTTTTTTTAAAGATTTTATTTATTTATTTGACACAGAGAGAGAGACACACAGAGAGAGAATGGGAACACAAGCAGGGGGAGTGGGAGAGGGAGAAGCAGGCCTCCCGTGGAGCAGGGAGCCCGATGTGGGGCTCTATCCCAGGACCCAGGGATCATGACCCAGCCAAAGGCAGACGCCCAATGACTAAGCCACCCAGGTGCCCCTATGTTTTAAATGCCATTCATATGCAGATGATGACCTTCAAATTCTTTTCTCTAGCTCTAATCTCTCTAGTTTCAGACCCACATATACAACTAACTACTTGACATCTCCATGTGGATATAACAGATGCTGTCAATACCTGCTCATATCCCTTTGTAATTTCCCTGCTTAAACCCTCCAATTGCTTCCCATTGCAATTAAAATCCAAACTTTTTGCCTATGATCCTACATAATCTAGTTACTCCCACCTTTCCAATCTTATCTCCTATAATTCATCCTCCTATTCATTAAGTTAGAACCACAGTGGACTTCCTATTCTTCAAATATTTCAAAACTTATTTCTACCTAAAACTTTTGCATTTGTCTGTTCTATTTTTATCTCCAGTTCTTCAAGTGACTAGCTCTTATCTGTATCATTCAGGTCTTGGTTCAAATGGCACCTCCTCAGAAAGGCCATCCCTGACACCCATCCCTTCACTTCCCAATCAATGTCTGTGGTCACTTACTTACATCATTCAATTGTACTTCTTCATAGCACTTACAATCTGAAATCATCTTATTTATATGACTCACTTTTCCAAACCTTTGAAAATTAAATATCAGCTCATACTAGGGATAGTATTATCCCTAGCACCTAACAGCAACACCTAGATCGTAGTAAGGACTCAAATATTTATGAATCTGAATTAAGGGCACAGTATAAGCTTGAAATTCAAAGGTACAGCTATGATTCTGAGGCATATGGAGCTTTACTCCACAACAGGCTGCCTATTCCAGTAAATGTGCATCCTCTGGGACAGCAGTTGTGGAAGACAGGTATACAACTGTAGTTTGCACAGGTTCAGAGTAGATTATTCCACCACTAAAGTACAGTGGCAAACTCAAACCACCAGCCCTTCTGTAACATACATAAAATAATAACAAAAAGAAAATTGTTAACTGTAAATGCAAGAAACATTATTTGTTATAGGTAATTCAAGGTCTTAAATAGCACTTACAGTTCAGACGGGTATATAGCAAATCCTGTAAGTCTTTTCTAAATCTAGGGTGTTAATCTCATAGAAGTGAGAAATAAAGTATGTAAGTGGAAGTAAAGTAAGTGATAGGCATTATCTTAGAAATATTCATAAATTAGAATCCCTAGACTGCCTGCAAATAGAGAAATATGCAGGGGAAAAAGGCAGAAATATGAAGACAAATAGGGAATTGTGAAGCAGGTTCCACCTACTTAGATGTAAAAATGGAATTCAGGCATCAAATGAATTAGAACATTAATTCTAATTAATTAGAGCTATTCTTAAGCTCGTCCTGTATCAAACACCAGATAAAGAAATATTATTTAAAGGGTAAATTGATGAGATTGCTGTAATTAATAAAAAACAAATTTGTAAGTGTATATCCTTAATTTCATAAAGTATTTATCCAAAGTTGACATCAGGTTGGGAAAGGGCACTTTTAGTCCCAGAACTGTTTATAAACTAAAACCAATGTTCTATGAAGGGGGGAAATCACCTCTTACTCAAGAATACCCAAGAACCAGACTCACCGATCTTCTAAAACTTTAATGGTTTCATGGAGGACTTTCTGTTGCTCTCTCAGCTGTTGATTTTTGGTGAAGAATTCCTCTAGTCTCTGTGCGTCTCTAAAAGTCAAGAAATAAGTTTTTTAAAAAATCTTCATAGGATAATCATCACAACAGGATAATTCTACTATAAGAACCACAAAGTATGGTCTCAACCATAACATGTATTTCTTGTATTAAAATAAATAACTTCAAAGGTATAGTTTATATATCTTGTCAATCACAGTTCAAATTATACTACAATTTGTTCTGTAGTATTTTATGTACTATGAAGGTATTGTTCTAAGCACCAGGCATTCATTATACGATGCTGGAACACAAAGGAAGGAGTGGATTCTGATGCCATTATTGACTCAATGTTGTCAAAAAAGCTATTAAAATCGTTTTTTATTATTTTGTCTACATTTGTTAATGTAAGTAACAGATACCTCCACTCATCTCTAGTCCAACTATGGGAGATTTATACTTTCTATCTTATTAATTTCTGTATTGCCTAAACTTATTTGATATGACTTTTAAGCCAGAGCTAATAGTGGAGTGGAAGCACATGAACCCTATATCCTAACACCTAGGTTTGAATCTCAGCTCTCAGTTATCAGCTGTGTGACCTAGTGCAAGTCACCTAACCCTTTGTGCCTCAAAAAATGTGGATACATTAATACCTTTCTAATAAGACATTTGCAAGGACTAAACACTAACGTATGTATAGCATGCAGAACAGTACAAGGACTTAGTAAGTTCTATTTAAGTGCTTATCATCGTGATTTTATAGTCAAGAAAAAACAAAGACATCTAAAATTTTCTTCTAGTAGATTACCTGATTACTTTCCAAGGTAGTGTCATATTCTACCCCTCCACCATATTTTTAAAAATCACATTATTATATAAAGTATGCATATAATTTAATTCTAAGAAAACCCATTAGAAATTTGACTGGGATTTTCTCTATGGTCTTGAAGATGAAAAAGATAATACTGTGATTGAAACATCTTCCCCAGTCCCCTCAAGGGTCTAAAATATCAAATGGCAAACTAGTCCACTACAAAAAGTAGATGTCAAAACGATTGGTCAAAACGGCTAGAATGTAATATCACTGGCAGCAAAACAGTTAAACAACTAAGTAAAAATGTCAGATACCCAAAATAGAGGGTACTTTGTACATACTGGTAGAATAATTGATATTGAATGAAAAATGAAAAATCAATACATCGAAGAGTAACAGCCTACTGCATATAGTTCTGTAGTGTATGTAGATATTTGAAATTTTGGAAATAATATAGTGATAGCTGAAACTCATTAATTTGGCTGTTTCTCACTTAATTAAAGAAAAGATTGTCTAATACTTCTAGAAATATATTTAATTCAGAGGCAGTACCAAGCTTTCATTGATCCCACTTTGCAAACAAATATAACCAAATTAAGAATTATCTAAATTTGGGGGAAAAATTGAACACATTTTCTTTTTTTTTTTTTTTTTTTTTAAGATTTTATTTACTTATTTGCGAGAGAGAATGAGAGACAGAGAGCACGAGAGGGAGGAGGGTGAGAGGGAGAAGCAGACTCCCCGCTGAGCAGGGAGCCCGACGCGGGACTCGATCCCAGGACTCCAGGACCATGACCCAAGCCGAAGGCAGTCGCCCAACCGACTGAGCCACCCAGGCGCCCTGAACACATTTTCTAAATTAACAGATTGTTAGCTGCCAGCACCCATTTGAATTTATTATTTAATCTAACTAATCTGTATCATAAAAATATAACAATCAAATATTACATTCCAGGTCATATATTGAAGAATTACACACACACAAACACACACACATACACACTCTCTCTCTCTCTCTCTAAAGGAATGAAAAGTTCATAGCAAAATGTTTTTTCTTAAATTATGAACAAAAGAGAAAACTCTGTAATAGTAGTGTTATGTCTGATTATCCTACATCTACATATTCTATTCCTGTCTATTTAGAATGATTCAGAACATAACAGAATTTGTTTTAAAACCAAATAGACTGATGGCCTAAGTTCAAATTAAAACTAACCTTAATTACTTAACAAAATATTCATGTCAACTCAGTGGTAAACATAACGGGGTTCTACTAATTACAGGAATAATTTAACAAATTCCTTAAGAAAGCAAAATAATGAATTCTAAGTGATACAAAAAACAGTCATGCACTTTCAAAAAAATTAAAGTGAAATATATTGTAAGATAGCTCTACCTTGGTCATCCAAAGGAAGTTAGTTACTACTATACAAATAACCAACCTCAGGTGCCTGGGTGGTTCAGTCAGTTAACAGTCTGCCTTTGGCTCAGGTCATGATCCCAGGGTCTTGGGACCGAGATCCGCAGTGGACTTCTTGCTCAGAGGGGAGTCTGTTTCTCCCTCTCCCCAACCACCCCCCAGCTCATTCTCTCTCTCTCTCTTAAATAAATAAAATCTTTAAACAACAAAACAAAACAAAAACAAATAACCAACCTCACCTATCTAAAATAAGCTCAATGTATCCATCCCATAGGCAGCATTTTATTGGAGACTCATATCATTTTCCTAGTAGGTAGCTTTCTGTCTTTCTGAGGTAAATGAACATCTTATTTTTTTTAAAGTTTTATTTATTTATTTGAGAGAGAAAGAGAGAGAGAGAGCAATGAGTGGGGGTGAGGGGCAGAGGGAGAAACAGGCTCTCCACTGAGCGGGGAGCCAGACACAGGGCTCAATTCCAGGACTCCAGGATCATGACCCGAGCCAAAGGCAGATGCCCAACCAACTGAACCACCCAGGTGCCCTGGTAAATGAACATTTTAAATAAATGGCATGTAAATAATAACTGGCATGTAAAAGTGGGTAAATTTTGTATATGAAAATGTAACTGTAAAATGATAGATAACAAACCCATATACTATATATGCCAGTCTTCTCATTACTTTAAAATCAATGTCATATACTGGAGGGACAGAGGAGCACTGTAGTGAGAGACATAGGTACCACTATGAATAAAGAAAATGGAGAAAATTATATGTGTTCAAGTTATACTCTCCATAAACTTTATTTTTTATAAGGAATTAAAAGTACGAGAACAGTCCTGCACAACTGCAGGATTTTTTTTTTAGTTTTTAAAATTTCTTAATTTCAAAAATAATTTAAGGGGCACATGAGTGGTTCAGTTGGTTAAGTGTCTACCTTCAGTTCAGGTCATGATCCCGGAGTCCTCGGATCGAGAGGGGAGCCCGCTTCTCATTCTGCCTCTGCCCCTTTCCCCTGCTCGTGCTTTCTCTCAAATAAATAAAATCTTAAAAAAAAAAAAAAACTTAGAAGGGTTTATTTGTAGGTGGGTAGTTTATACTTTAGAATTTTTAAACTTCTTGGCAGCTTTAAAGGGAATTATCTTGATTATTATAAAGCTGGATGGCTAAATATGGTAAATGTTATCTTTATATTTCCTAAGTGGAAATTAAAGTAGTTACTATTTTTCTTTAAAGAAAGGCAAATAAATAGGATGCTCAGATTCACTAATTGGCCATTAAGACAGTCAATCGGTTGGTAAGTAATGGATATACATTGGCAAAAACAGATGTAGTCCATGTTCACAAGCAGGTAAAAACAATCAGGTGGACCCAGCTTAAGTATAACTTTTCAAAACAATCTCATAATATTCAGTTGTCAACGTTTTTACATGTTTAATTTTATAAATGAATTTACGTAAGAGAAAAGCATTAACCATGTGTAGAGACAACTATCATCAAAACGCAGGCCTGAAACAACCAAGTAATGGACAAAATATGGTGTAATTATTGACTCCTCTTCTAATTACTTCTTCCCTAAAGATAGGGAATCCTGACCTTATAAATACAGCTATTCTAACAATATGGAAACAAGACATCTTGACTTTTCTTACACTCTAACTGTATACTGTAAAATATACTGAGATAGGGGGATTATGGTAATATAGGCAGTAAAAATAAAGGGAATTCAGTTACTTACCTGTGCTTCCAAAATGTATAACCCCAAGCTACCTGATGTACACAGGTACAAAGCAATCACAATATATATATATGTTATAAGGTTGCTAAAAGGATCAAATGACTCTGTAAACTACAAGTGAAGTAAGGCATTATTATCAGCTAGTGAAAAACCAGCTGGGTTTCCATTCTTTAAAATTCAAAAGTGTGGGGCGCCTGGGTGGCTCAGCCAGTTAACCATCTGCCTTCGACTCAGGTCATGATCCCAGGATCCTGGGACCTAGTCCTGCATCAGACTCCCTGCTCAGAAGGGAGTCTGCTTTTCCCTCTCCCTCTCCCCCCTGCTCGTTCTCTCTTTCTTTCTCTCTCAAATAAATAAATAAAACCTTAAAACAAAATTCAAAAGTGTTATAGATGATTTTTGAGAAAGTAAAATTCGGCAGTCATTTACAAATTTAAGAAGTTTTTCATGTGGCTGGTTATAGGTATAGAGAAATACATTCTGTGTAAAAAGTCTGTAATAAAAAAGTACATTCGTGATAAGCAAATCTAGATTGCTTCTAATTATGTGTCATCATTCAGTTGCAGGGAAATCTGATTCAAGCTAAGAGGAAATACTACTTTGTAGTTATAAATCTATCATTTAAAATAGTACTATTTTAGAAAATAGAATCCCTAGGCCTACATGAAGAATCCATTTTAATAAAACTAAATTCCTTTAAAAACACGCAGTGAATGAAATTTAAAATGTGCAATCAAATAGCAAATACGGTAATTTCTGGGTTTCAGTACTGCTTATTTTTTTTTTTTAAGATTTTATTTATTTATTTGACAGAGCGAGAGAGCACAAGCAGGGGGAACAGCAGGCAGAGGAAGAAGCAGACTCCCCGTTGAGCAGGGAGCCTGACTCAGGGCTCAATCCCAGGACCCGGGGATCATGACCTGAGCTGAAGGCAGACGCTTAACTGACTGAGCCACCCAGGCGCCCCTCAGTACTGCTTCTTAAAAGTGACCAACATTTTGATTAAAGGATGTCATTCTAATCAATGGTTGTTAATCCAGCATTAACAAGATCATTAATCAACACGGGACCAAGGCACAATATAAAGAACTCACTGTCTAACTACTAATCGACTCTGAAACATTACACTTTTGGTATTGGAAAAGCAGAGGTGGGGCGCCTGGGTGGCTCAGTCAGTTAAGCATCTCACTCGATTTCAGCTCAGGTCATGATTTCAGGGTGGTGAGATCAAGTTCAGAGTTGGGCTCCACCGTGAGGTGGAACCTGCTTAAAATGCTCTCTCTCCCTCTCCCCCTGCCCCACCCCCTGCTCATGCACTGCCTGTGTGCTCATGCCCGCTCATGCCCGCACGCTCTCACTCTCTCTCAGAAAAAAAAAAAAAAAGGCCAGAGGCAATAAGTTTGGTATGGTACTTATCTTCTGATTAGCAATGTTTGTAGCAACCAACACTAGCTGGGCTATAAATAAAAAAGAAGACGAAAACAACAGAACAAATACACTTCATAATTTTAAATTTCAAATGACTCAAAATACTTTCATCATTGAAAAGAAGTGTATTTATTCCTAAGTAAAACAAAGATGTTTCGCCTTTTTGGTTTCAAGTGGATTAAAAAAGAGAAATTTTACTTATTAACCAAGAAAATGATCCTGTTTTTCTCATCCAACTGACACAGTTTCAATATTTTTGGAATAACTCTTATCATAGGAATTTACATATAGAGTTTTCTTCTGCAACTATGCAGATAATTCTGACATACATAAACATAAGGTGATACCATCAATACAAATTAAAGTACATTAAAAGGCTGGCGAGTTTCTGAAATCCCTATTGCCCACAGAAACAAAAGGTAATTTGTGCCATAAAAGGAAATCATGCCCTAAGAGCTGCAGTTCACTCTGAACTGTAGGAGTAGGACTAGTCTAACTAGTGACATTTTTGGTCACCTATCCAACAACCATTTCTTTCTCATTCCTTGCTAAAAGAATATTGAATTTCTTCAATATCCAACAGCTGCTTGAAGAGAAGCTGATCTCTCTAGACTCAGGGGATGAATGTTAATTTTTTTTCATTTTTTAAATGTTTCATCTTAAAATAATTTCAGATTTATTATAAACAAGTTATAAACAGAGAACAGAGTACCTGTATATCTATCACTCAACTTCTCAAAATGTTAACTTCTTGCATAACCATAATACAACTGTGAACATCAAGAAATGAACATTGATACAATACTGTTTTTTAAAAAAATTTTTTTAAAGATTTTATTTATTTATTTGACAGAGACAGAGACAGCGAGAGAAGGAACACAAGCAGGGGGAGCAGGAGAGGGAGAAGCAGGCTCCCCCCTGAGCAGGGAGCACAATGTGGGACTCGATCCCAGGACCCTAGGATCATGACCTAAGCCAAAGGAAGATGGTCAACGACTGAGCCACCCAGGCGCCCCTGATACAATACTGTTAACTAATCTACAGACCTTATTCAAATCTTTCCAATTGTCCCTCTAATGTCATTTTTCTGGTCCAGGATCTAATCCAGGACCCTACATTGCATTTAATGTCATGTCTCCTTCCACCTGTGATAGTCTGTCCATCTTTCTTTGTCTTTCACAATCTTGACATCTTTGAAAAGTACTGGCCAATTACTTTGACTGTCCTTCAACTTGGGTTTTTTTATGTTTCCCCATGATAAAATATGAGCTATGCATTTTTGGTAAGAATACTATAGGAGTAATGTTGTGCTCTTCTTAGTGCATCAAATCAGGAGGTACGTGAGACTGACACATCTGATTTCTAGTTAACTTTGGTAGTTTAACTGAGATGCATTCTGCCTGGTTTCTCTGCTGTAATATTATAATTTTGCCCTTTGTAATTAGAAATTATCTCATGGGGAGATACTTTGAGAACTCTGCAAAATCCTAACTAATAAGATACACACCCTAAGTGTACTATTCAGAAAAGGCTTAATTTCTAAGTTAAGAAACATCTCTCAACTGCAGGAAGTAAACATAAGAAACAGAGAAATGGATTATTCTATGGTTAGGATATTTAAAATGACACCTGTAAGGCAGGAATATGTACACTCTCAATAATACGAAGCACTTAAAAGTGTTGCTAATTAAATAGCATCATAAAATCATTCTTCAAAAAAACCCTGTTTTAAAAATTTATGATTTTATATTTTTGAATCTAAGTAATTTCCCATACATGATTGGTGTGAAAGAAAACTTTCCAATTTTCATTTTCAGATTATAATGGAGAAAAACAACTGGGTGTGTTTTGATGGGTGGCTATTAATTCCAGCTTCTGGTTAGAGCCCTGGAAGCTTTAGAAATATGAAGTAACTGAGGCCCACTGGTATGTATATACCATAATGCAAATGCGGTTATTAGTCACAATGATATTAATTTTTGTTATGAGCAATAATATTCTATGATGCCATCTGCTTCAGATTCCTATATGTGGAAGCCCTAAAGAACCATGGATAAAATCTGCTTCTGACTTAGAAAATCAGATCTGATTCTAGGCTTAATAACCAGAATAAGGGGCGCCTGGGTGGCTCAGTCGTTAAGCGTCTGCCTTTGGCTCAGGTCACGATCCCAGTGTCCTGGGATCGAGCCCCGCATCGGGCTACCTGCTCAGTGGGAAGCCTGCTTCTTCCTCTCCCACTCCCCCTGCTTGTGTTCCCTCTCTTGCTGTGTCTCTGTCAAATAAATAAATAAAATCTTTCAAAAAAAAAAAAATAACCAAAATAATTCAGGGGAACCTTTGGTAATTTCAAACTGGTTAAATAAAGGGGTCTCATTTGTTCCCATTTCTTATATCAGTTCAGAAATCACAGAATTATTCTGTTCCCCTCTTGCAATATCTTAAATTCCAGGTGTTAATCACAGCTGAGAAAAGAATGATATTAACAGATCAAAATGAATGTATAGACCAGTTCTCATCTTAATACTTTATGGAAAAAAAATTATATATACATATACATCCATTTATATGTGTGCACGTATAAAAATTACATTAAAATGTAAAACAAGCAAATATTAACTAAGGATATACTCAAAATTAAGTTAGTCTTTTTACCTTAGAATTCTGAAAAACTCGTTGTCAACTAAGGTCCATGCTGTAAAGCTAATTTCTTATAAATAAGACACTGAGGTCAAATAGGACATCAGTATCAATTACTTTAAAAATAAGAAATCAGTGTTATATACTAATACTTACAAAATTCGTTCCTTTTTCAGTTTGGTTACTTTTACTTGTAAACCTGAAAAAGAAAAAAAAAAACCCACAGTATTTTATTTATACATTTACCATCTCTAAAGCAGTTGATCTGAGTTTATGAGTCTAATGCTACACTATTAAGTCACTCGACTCTCGGCTCTGAATAATGAGCCAGGTGCCATTAGTTTGGAGAGTGTATTTCCCTTACTTGTACCCTGAGGTCACAAAAGTATATCTGCAACATTACTGCTTTTAGTCTGTGACAGCTAAGTAGAATAAAATTTTCTCTACCTGAAGTGAGTTACTTCCTTTATAATAGCAGGGGCAAGCATATAATTAGAGGTTCACTATAAACGAAGGTCTATGTTCTGACATAGCCTATGCATTTGCTAATAGCAATTGTGCTTATGTAGGCTCAAATCTTTTGGGATTAAAATAGATTACAGCAGGAAGTCTTGGGACGAGGAGCAAAACTGCTAATGCTAAAGTACTTAACAAAGGACACTCAAGATCGCGGTTATATGTATTTTTAATTTTAATTGAGTCTGACACGAAACATAAGAGAAGACCACTGCCTATGGAATTCAGGTAGTTATAATGAAGAAAGGCTGAAGGGCATTGAAACTGCAAGGAAGGATATGAACAAAATAGGATGACATTTCTAATTTTTAGAAACAATAATTAACAAAAGGAGAAAGAGTCATTAAACAAATATGAAAATCTATCCAACATTACTAGCAACTAACTATAAATTCAAACCAAAACAATTACTTAGTAAAATTATGAAGATTGTAACACCCAATATGTTGATAAAAGTGTTTTAAAACTATATTCCTATACTTTGCTGGAGATATTACAAACTGATACAATTCTTTTGGAAAGTAATTTAGAAACATGTAATAGGACTCTTTCATCAAGATCTCATTTCTTGGATTCTAACCTAAGAATATAATCCAAACCATAGAGAAACTCAGAGTCACAAAGAATACTGAACAATTTACAGCAATAAAACTGCTTAAAATAGGGATATGTTTAAGTGAAATATGATATAAACACTTGTTTTTTAGAATAATACAGTTATTAAGATCATTAAGTAAAAAGAAATGTCTATTTAGCAACACTAAACTATTTAGTTTTCTATTTTCTCTGTGATCTCTATTTTCTGCAATAAGATTATCACAAAGGGAGGAAAGCTTCTTTTTTTGATTCCTAAATCAATCTTTTTTACTTTTCTACAATTTTCTCAATTGTGGATATTTTATTTTACTTTTAAAAATAACGCTTAGCAAGTTTTGAAGTTCTATATCTACTCAAGAATTTCTTTTATTTGGGGTAGGTTTAGTCCCCAATAAATAGGTATTAACTAATTTTTGAAAAACCAAAGGTTTAATATTTGCCTTTGGTAGTTTATCGATTCTAATAAGTTACACATTTCGAAAAGCTTTCCATGTAATATATATAGAAACATTAATAAATTTGTCATTTTTAAGAACAGGACTTTTCATTATCGGTTTAATTTAGGACAAGCTTCTGAACAATATCATTTAGACAAATAAAAGTTTTAAAAAACTTATACATTTCCCCACCAATCCCCCTCCATGGTGCTGAAGGTTAAAAGTCATATAAATACTGAAGGGAAAGTCACTTCTTCTTATTACACCAAGTAGTAATGATGTGTTGCCAGGAAATCTAGATGTTATAGAAAAATAAAGGCCCTGGACAATTTTTTTGCATTAGACTTTGGCCCTATTTCTCAAGTTTCACCTCTAGGAAATGTCCAACTGGTATGATACAATTTTTTTTTTTAAAGATTTTATTTATTTGAGAGAGAGAGAATGAGAGATAGCATGAGAGGGAAGAGGGTCAGAGGGAGAAGCAGGCTCCCCGCCGAGCCGGGAGCCCGATGCGGGACTCGATCCCGGGACTCCGGGATCATGACCTGAGCCGAAGGCAGTTGCTTAACTGACTGAGCCACCCAGGTGCCCTGGTATGATACAATTTTACCCTTATTTTTACAGCCTAAAATTTGAATAAACAAGTATTATGAATAGTGAAAACAGTTATAATCAAATGTTCACAGCAGCTTTATTCATAATAGCCAAAAACTAGAAACAACCCATGTGTCCTTCAACAGGTGAACTGTTAAAAAGAAAAAAAAAAACTGGTGCATACTCATAGCACATGCACTATTCAGCAATAAAAAGGAATGGACTATTGATATATGCAACAACTTGGATGGTTTCCAAGGAAATTATGCTGGCTGAAAAAAAAGTCAATCTCAAAGAGTACATCCTATGTGATTCTACTTACATAACATTCTTGAAAGGAAAAAATTATAAAGAACAGATTATGGGTAGCCACAAATTGGAGGGCTGGGGTGGTAGAAAGGGGGTCAGGAACTTAAGAAACTGGTGTAAGGGATCTTTGGCGGTAGTCACAGGAATCTACGTGATTACACTGCATAGAAAACACCGTGCACACATTTACAAGTGAGTGCATATAAAATAAGAGGAATCTGAATAAGGTTGATCAGTTGTATCTATGTCCATTTCTTGGTTGTGCTATGGTACTACAGCTATAAAGTATGCTACCATCGTGGGAAACTGGGTAAAGAGTACAGGACAGTTCTTTGTCTTATTTCTTACAATTTCATGTGAACCTACAATAAGCTCAAAATAAAAAGCTAAGAAAAATTTATGGAAAAATATCTGCCCTAAGAGTTGGGAAACTGTTAAAATATAAAACATAATAAAGGAAAATATTTTAATGTTAAGAATTAAAACTTCTATGATTTTTTTTTTTAATCTTTTCCATCCGTCAAATTCAGGTTAACAACAAACTCATGAGAACTTGAAGGTACTTAGTAAAGCATCAAATCATTCCTGAAGAATTAAGAAAAGAACTTATGACCTGACTAGGCTAAAGACTAAAGTCAGCAGTTTTTCACTCTCTTTTCTTCCCAAAGTGTGTGAAAATTTACTCATTGATAGATTTTATTTTTAATTTTAGCTGACTTCTAAAATTCAGTGTAGCCAAACATGAAATGGATTCTTGCCATGACCATTTTAAGAAAAGAAACAATGAGATAGAAAATCCATATAAACATCAAAAGAGAATTCTTGGGAAATATGAAAAGAGTACTCTTTTATCTTATAAGCATTCAACACCTGTGAGGCATTTGTTCTGTCACGCAGATCAGCCCTTAAACAGGTTTATGTGTGTATGTGTATGTGTGTGTGTTTAAATTTTAGCATTTGCTATTCATCAAGTCAATTAGGCATCTACAATTAGAACCCCTATAAAGTGTGCTTTAATCCTGCTCCACACCCATCGGAAGGAATGAGGCTATACAACAATGCAGCTCCTGTATGAACAGGCAGTCTGTTCAGCAAAGCATTTGGGATTGTAACACTGGCAACCTGAGATACCTATTGAGGAAACAGCATTCACAAGACTAAGTAAGCGCTGTACTACAAATTAACCCTACACTGGCAAACATATTGGAGGAAATGAAACAATTAAGGGCCCATATGCGCAGAAATGAGGCAAGAATTCATTACAAACAAAATAAAAATCACTGCTATGTTAATTTTTTTACTTTAGTTCTCTACCCCGAACAACCCATACAGAGTGTACGTACTGTCACTTTAAAACAAGTTACTTATGGTTTTAAATAAGCCTAATAACACCTTTCTTGACAAATAGTGGCTTTATGTATATAGCTCAAGTAATTTAATTTCTACCAAAATATTACCACTAGTATTTCTGCAAGGGCCTAATAAATTATTTTGTTACCAAAGTGAAAACTCTTGATTTTATAAGATGCTTAGTTTGCTCTTAAGATTTAATTATCTCAGGGACACCTGAATGGCTCAGTCGGTTAAGCATCTGCCTTCGGCTCAGGTCATGATCCCGGGGTCCTGGGAGTGAGGCCTGCATTGGGCTCCTTGCTCAGCGGGGAGTCTGCTTCTCCCTCTGTCTGCTTCTCCCTCTGCCTGCCGCTCCCCCCCTGCTTGTGCTCTCTCTCTCTCTGACAAATAAAATCTTAAAAAAAAAAAAAATTTAATTATCTCAAAATGGATAAATTACTTTTTGTGACTCGATTGAACTTAAAGATGTTAATACAAATGGAAAAATAATAGATTTGAGAGTTGCTGACAGTATTCTTAACAGTGAGTATGACACCGATGTTATGGACCAAAATTGCATGCAATTCCTTTGTTAATTTATATAGTCTTAATATGAATGTTATCTTAGGAATTTTTGATGAAACATCTGAGGAAATAAATGAAATAGTCCAAAACTGAATCAAGAAGTAGTCATCCCGTTGTATTAGAACCTCTATAGTTTCCTATTTCTTTTTTTTTTTAGTTTATTACTTTTTTTTTTTTCTTTTTTTAGTAATATCTACACCCAACATGGGGCTCAAACTCATGAGATCAAGAGTTGCATGCTCTTGGGACGCCTGGGTGGCTCAGTCTGTTAAGCATCTGCCTTTGGCTCGGGTCGTGATCCCAGGGTCCTGGAATTGAGTCCCGCATTGGGCTCCTTGCTCAGTGGGGAGCCTGCTTCTCCCTCTGCCTGCCATTCCCCCTGCTTGTACTCTCTCTCTCTCTGACAAAAAAAAAAAAAAAAGAGTTGCATGCTCTTCTGACTGAGCCAGTCAGGCACCCTGTAATTTCCTATTTCTTCAAAGGGGTCTAATTTTGTCCTGAAAAATCTGCCTAGTTTTCTAAGAAACTGATTACCACATTTACCAAAACATTATTAGATGAGATGCTGATGGTAGGACCTGGCATGAATAAGAGACCATTTAGTAAAATGGTGGCATTCTGGGGTCTAGCAGCATTTGTCACAAAAGGAACTAAGACACTAGAGTGAACGATCATGAAAAGATACAATTTTCCTAAAGATAAAAGATATAAAACTCAGTCACGGGGCGCCTGGGTGGCTCAGTTGTTTAAGCGACTGCCTTCGGCTCAGGTCATGATCCTGGAGTCCCGGGATCAAGTCCCACGTCGGGCTCCCTGCTCAGTGGGGAGTCTGCTTCTCCCTCTGACTCTCCCCCTCTCATGCTCTCTCTCAATAAATAAATAAAAATCTTTAAAAAACAAAAAACAAAAAACAAACCTGTCACAAATGTCTCCAGAATTTTCCAACAAAAATGGTCTCATCTGCATTTTGCTGTTGAAGTTGAGAGACTTTATGTATTCATGCCCAGTTTTAAAAGAAACGCATGTAGCTTAATATATTCCTGTGATCAGTGTACAAATTGTCTTGTATATGGCATGTTTTAGCTATCATTTTACCGTGTTTTGGTCAAATGAGGCCAAAAAAACCTCAAGATACAGTGGGGGTATTCAGATGCATGTAAGTTTCTATGGGTGGGTAGACTTCCTTGGATATCTAAGTAAAAATTATATATTTCAAGTACCACCATTCAAAACATTTCTTTTCTCTCTTTTTAAACTGACACAAAGGTTTAAAAGTAATGCGTCAATTTTGATTCCCATATATACTTCAAAACCTGCAAAGTCCAGACAAGTCCATGTTTGATGTCTTTCAAATAGCCTCTTATGCTGGTTTCTCCAAGTGGATCCCCCACTTTAAAAAAAAATTAAGTACCCTTCAGGCATGTCTTTGATGTTATCACACAGTTGTAAGATCTAATTTTATATGGAACTATGTGGAATACATTGACAAAGAACTATGTTTCAAAAAGTCTGCCTTCAGCAAATTTGCCTCGTCTGAACACATTTTAAAATAACATTAATTTTTTTAATAGTGCTCATTCATTTATACCTTTAAGAATCTATAAATGATTTTGAAATTGGAAAAAGTACCCTGATCAATCTAGTATTACAATGTACCAGAAATTATCTTCTCTCATCAGTTCACATATACATCTAAGACCTACCATTCATAAAACACACGGATGTTAGCTAAATATACTAAAAACTGCTGTATTCCTCTTTTTTTAGTGTATACAAACTAACTCTCCTGGGAGTGTGATGAGTATTAGAGCATAGCTATGAGTATACAATTTAAAAGAATTATCCGCCATGTAATATTTGTGAGTTTTATATGTTCTATAATCTGATGAATACGGCATGTTGTTTCTGATTAAAAAGTGCATTATTTATTTTCTTGATTCTTCCTCATGATAAAATAGGGGTCTCCTGAAGACCCTAAAACACTAAGAAACATGAAGAAGTTTCTTAAAATAAAACTGGCCAAACTTTAAATGGGCATATATAAAAATTCTAAAATGATTACGCACAACATGGAAAAGCAAGCACAGTTTAAATAATTAAATAACAAATATAAGCCAGATATAAAACACTATGTACATTGATCACAACAATATAATAAGCTACACACATTTCTTTTAAAACTAGGAAAGAATGAACAAAAAAGCACAGACGTTGTTCTTGTACAACAGTGATTTGTTTTTCCTTTCCCAACTTTCTACAGTATTACCTAAAAACAAATTTTAAAGTAGTAAAGTATTTCAGGATTTGAAAAATATAAAATTTTGATATTTTCATATATTATGGGATTTAAAATACTGATGTTCAAAAAAATATTCCATTTACCAAGCTATAAACTATGCAATTCATTCAGATACCATTTATTAATTTTTTACTATGTGTCAAGCACTTTTACCTACAGGGATGTAAAGATGAGTAAGATAGGGACTCTGCCTAATAAAAATTTAATGATCTTCTTCAAACCAGTTATAAAACAACAGAAAGTAATTATTTGAAGGATAAAGAACTTAACCTTATGTTGAAGATGGCAGAATGCTAATTATCAAAAATGCCAACTCTCTATCTCTTCCTAGGAACTCAAGTATGTCTGGTCCTATTTAAATTATTTCAAAATATTGTATTAGCTTCACTTCCGGGTCATAAAGAATAAGTTTTATAATATGCAGCAGTAACACTCCTAGAATAAACTTGAAGCTGTTCTTATTGGTAAACCTTATAAAGTCACAGTACGATAAACCAAAAAGAGAATATTGCTGCTCTTCAACAGAAATTGGAAGACTTTGTTTATTCCTTCCCAGTTTTAAAAGTAGTGCCTATAGCGGATTACATTGTTGCTATTAGGGTTACCAATATGCGGCTTATTTTTGCTATCATATCATTCCAATTACTACTCACTGAATGAATGGCGGTCTGTATTAAAACTCAGAATTGTTCCTCAATGTCTTACACTAGATTTTTTGGGGAAAACAGTATAGTCAAATGAAGAGCATAATTAATGTAAAATATTCACATTTATCCTTGGACATATGACCATGAGCATAGTTCACTTTAAAATTAGTTCTTTATCACTAACAACAAATCTGAATTCCCAATTTTTCAAATATTTGAAGTGAACTAATCTGCCTTAGTCAACTAAACAGCTCTCAGAAATTGAGAGGAGAAAGGCCAACAATCCTAGAAAATACATGCAATGAAGTATGTAACAGTTCATAAAAAAAGAAATATAAATTACCCTTAAACTTAAGCAAAGATGCTTAATCTCATAAGAGAAACACAAACTAAGTCTGTATTAAAAATTAACTTATATAGTAATCAAATATAACAGAAATGTCTTTTAGATAAAGACTTGAACAACCAACTAACTATAAAGACATTTTAGATAACTGTGGAAATTTGAACTCTATCATCTAATAGGTATTAGATGTTAATAATTTGTTTTGTTAGTGTGATAATGGATTTGTTTGGTTAAAGAAGCCTACTGGAAATACATACTACTTAAGTATTTATAAATTAATTATGTCAGACTCCAAAATAACTGAAAGAGGAATAGAGAAGTACATGGAATACAGGTAAAATAAGACAGGTCATTTATTGATGATAATTCAAGCTAAGTGATGAATATATGAGTTCATTATACAATTTTCTTTCCTTTTGTATACATGTAAGATTTCCTAAACAAAACAGAACAAAAGACTTAAACTTTAAATTAGAAAAGAACATAGGAGAACACAAACACAAAATATTATAAAGGGGTGCCTGGGTGGCTCAGCCAGTTAAGTGTCTGCCTTTGGCTCAGTCATGATCCCAGGGTCCTGGGATCAAGCTCCTCGGTGGACTCCCTGCTCCGCGGGGAGTCTGCTTCTCCCTCTCCTCCCCTCCCTCTCCCTCGTGCTCTAATAAATAAACAAAATCTTCAAAAAAAAAAAGATTATAGGGGCGCCTGGGTGGCTCAGTTGGTTAAGCGACTGCCTTCGGCTCAGGTCATGATCCCGGAGTCCCGGGATCGAGTCCCGCATCAGGCTCCCTGCTCAGCAGGGAGTCTGCTTCGTCCTCTGACCCTATCCCCTCTCATGTGTTCTCTCTCTCTCAAATAAATAAATAAAATCTTTAAAAAAAAAAATTATAAAAGTGGTGACCAGTTTGTGTTGGGGGACTAACTTTTTTTACTTTGTGTTTTGGCGTTTTTAGGAAAAAACTTAAGTTTAAAAAAAAATCAATAGATAAAACAGTAAGTAAATTGATACCTGGATTTCTAAATGAAATTACACCCTAAATGCAGCAGCAATCCAATTGCTGAAAGCAGGCTTTAATGAAACAGAATAATCTATCAAAGAATGAACCCAATAGAGCACTAAGGGATACACGTATAGTAGAGGTACTTGAACTCTAACCTTCCATAATAAAAAAAATTAAAGAGCTTCTAACGTTTACTTCAGCTAGGAATTAAAAAAACTACAATTAGGGCGCCTGGGTGGGTCAGTTGGTTAAGTGTCTGTCTTCGGCTCAGGTCATGATCCCAGGGTCCTGGGATCAAGCCCTGCATCGGGCGCCCTGCTCAGTGGGGAGTCTGCTTCTCCCTCTCCCTCTGCCTGCCACTCCCCCTGCTTGTGCTCTCTCTCTGTCAAATAAATAAATAAAATCTTTAAAAAAATAAATAAATAAAAATTTAAAAAACAACCTACAATTAATACTCTCAGCAAAGTTGCAGGATACAAAATCAATACGCAGAAATCAGTAGTGTTTTTGTAAGCTAACAACAAAAATTAGAAAAGGAAATGAGGGGCTCCTGGCTGGCTCAGTCAGAAGAGCATGTGACTCTTGATGTCAGGGTTGTGAGTTCAAGCCCCAGATTGGGTGTAGAGATTACAAAAAAAAAAAAAAAATTAACAAACTTTAAAAAAAGAAAATGAAGAGAACAATTCCACTTATAGCAGCATCAAAAAGAATAAAATACTTAGAAACAGACTTAACTAAGGACATGAAAGATTTGTACAAAGAAAACTACAAAATATTCCTTAAAGTAATTAGAAGATATAAATAAATAGAAAGACATGGCATGTTCATGGACTGGAAAACTTAATATTGTTAAGATGTCAAAAAGACTACTCAAAAAGATCTATAGATTCAATTCAATCTCTATCAAAATCCCAATGAGTATTTTTGCAGAAACAGAAAAATCTGTCCTAAATCCATATGGAATTTCAAGGGACTCCAAACAGCTGAAACAATCTTGAAAAACAAAACTGGAGATCACATACTTCCTGATTTCAAAACTTACTAAAAGCTACAGTAATCAAAATAGTGTAGTATTGACATAAAGACAGATGTGGAGGCCAATGGAATAGAATAGAGAGCCCAGTATGATCAAATGGTTTTTGACAATGGTGCCAAGCCCATTCAAGGGGGAAACTGTCTTTCTGACAAATGGTGCTGGGAATACTGGATAGCCCACATGTAAAAGAATGAAGTTTGGCCCTTACATCATATACAAAATATAACCGAAAATGGATGAAAGATCTAAACATAAGAGATAGAACTATACAATTCTTAGAAGAAAACAGGGTAAAAGCTAAGTAATATTGGATTTGGCAATGATTTCTTGGATAAGACACCAAAAGTATAGGCAAGAAAAGAAAAAAATAGATAAACTGGATTATATCAAAATTTAAAAGTTCTGGGCATCAAAGGACACACATACAAGCAGAGTGAAAAAGCAACCCACAGAATGGGAGAAAATATTTGCAAATTATATATCTGATAAAGGTTAATATCCAGGGGCACCTGGGTGGCTCAGCTGGTTGGGTGTCCGACTCTTGATTTCGGCTCAGGTCATGATCTCAGGGCCCTAAGATTGAGCCCCGCATCTTGTTCTGCGCTCAATGGGGAGTCTGCTTAAGATTCTTCTCTCTTCCTCTCCCTCTGTCCCTCCCCTGGCGCATTCTCTCTCTTTCAAATAAATAAATACATCTTTAAAAAAAAAGATTAATATTCAAACTATATAAAGAACTTCTACAACTCAATAACAAAAAACAAACCTGATTAAAACATAGGCAAAAGACTTGAATAGACAGACATTTCTCCAATGATACACAAATGGCCAATAAGCACATGAAAAAATGTTCAACATCACTAATCATTGGGTAAATGCAAATCAAAATCACAGCATCACCTTACATCCCCTAGGACAGCTATTCCTATTAAAAAAAAAAGAAAGAGAAAAAACAGAAAATAACAAGTATTGGTGAGAATGTGGAGAAATTGTAATCCTCATGCATTACTGGTGGGAATGTAAAATGCTGCTACGGAAAAGAGTATGGTAGTTTATTTATTTTTATTTTTTTAAAGATTTTATTTTCTTGAGAGACATCGCAAGCAGGGGGGGAAGGGTAGAAGGAGAAGCAGACTACCCGCTGAGCAGGGAGCCCAACACGGGACTCTATCCCAGGACCCTGGGATCACGACCTGAGCCTAAGGCAGATGCTTAACCGACTGAGCCCCCCAAGCACCTGAGTATGGTAATATAAAATTAAAAATATAATTACCATATAATTCAGCAATCCCACTTCTAGGTAGATACCCAAAAGAGTTGAAAGCAGGGTCCTGAAGAGACTACTTGTACACCCATGTTCAGAGCAACATTATACACAATAGCCAAAAGATGGAAGCAATTCAAATGTCCAATAATGGATGGATAAGCAAAATACGGTATATACAATGGAATATTATTTAGTCTTAAAAAAGAAATAATTCTGATGCTATAATATGGATGAACCTTGAAGACATTATGCTAAGCGATATGAGCCAGTCACAAAAAGATAAATACTGTGTGATTCCACTTTTCCAAGGTATTTAGAGTAGTCAAAATCAGAGAGATAGAAACTGGAATAGTGGCTGCCAGGGCTGGAGGCAGATAAATGGGGAGTTATTGTTTAATAGGTATAAAATTTCAGTTTTACAAGATGAAGACCTCTGGAAATGGATGTGGTGATGGTTGCACAACCTTATGAATATATTTAATACCACTGAACTATACACCTGAAAGTGGTTAAGATGAAAAATTATGTATATTTCATGACAATTTTTTTTAAAGTAAGTATTCCCCATTCTCCCCCTTGCCAAAAAGAGATAGAAGGTAAGAATTTTCTAAGATTTCTTAACCATTTTTCTCATGTTTACTTTGGCCATTCTTGTTTCTTTCTAGAAATTAGCCGTTTAAAAAATCATAAAGAGGAAAATAAGAGGAATCAGTACGTGAAACCTGTTACAACTTTTTTATAGTATCTTACTGAATCTACCTGGGATGGTCCACAGCAGGCATTGATAATATAATGGTGCTGCTTCAGAAGAAGAGCGTTCTAATACCTAATACATGATCGCTAGCACATATATTGCTTACTAGGTGCTAGAAACTCGTGCAAATGCTTTACATATATGAAACTATTTAATACAGTATGAAGTAGCTATTAATAGCATCTTTATTTTATTTATTTATTTATTTTTGCTGGTGAGGGTGTTCTGTTATTATTATTATTATTTTCTTCTAGAAGAAGCACCTTGGAGACTTTTTAGTCAGTGCCAGAGCCATGGCCAATAAAAGGCTTGCCACATAACAGGCGCTCAACAAATCTTTCCTGGTGACTCACATTAAACCAGCATGCCTAGTGTGGTGACAAACTCAAACGCCTTAAGCAGCTGGGCAGTAAGTAAATAAGCCAAGTAGCGTCTATGCAGGCATGGAGGCAAACTGCAAAGCACCCACCCCACCTAAAGGAACTCAAATTCAACACTTTCAAACACATTTCACAGCTTGGCCTTGACAGCAACTTTGCAGGCTCTGCAAACTGCTGATTCTGGTTCTCCATCACACCACATGGTTGTCTTGCGCATCATCTATATCACCCTGTGATCTGGTCTTGTCTTTCTGCGGTAAGCATCCTTGCAGGGTTTTCCTCCAAATGCATCAAATATGCTTGTTCCTGAGCCACCTAGACAGGTGGTACTGATGCGTCCAGACACATTGCTCAGGGCACTGACCTAGGCCCAGCTCCCGCGCCCGGGTCTCGCCTCCCTTAATAGCATCTTTATTTTATAGATAAAGAATCTGATGCACTATATAGTTAAATAACTTGCACAAGGTCACCACCTTCGAGTGGTGAGATGGCTTTCAAATGGCATCTTAGATGGCAGTCTCCATCCAGAACTCATAGACTTAGTAAGTAGATCACATGACCTCTTTCTGAACATAGCACTACTCCCAAGCAATAGGAGGCACTCAAGATGAAAATTTTAGACTAAATCCTAAAGACAAAGCATGATATAACAATCTCTTCAGCATGGTAATGTTTTACATGAACAAGAGAAATTCATCTGAGCTTATCTCCCTTTCTAGCATCATCTCCTATCCACCTGCCTAATAAACTCCCACCTCCTGCATCATTCCCTCTGTGAGCTATACCAACCTGTCTACAGTTCCTTGATTAAAATCAAGCTGTTAACTGCCAAACCTTTGCACATGCTGTTCTCTTTACTTAAAACATTGCCTCCCCTCCTCCCACCATTTTCTTTGTCTGGCTATTCAGACTTCATTCAGTTGTAAAGTCTGGTCTGACAGTAAATCTCACATGCACCCCTGTTCTTCCTGTATGTTCCCAGATAACATATAGGAAGTACACATTTGTACGCTACAAAATCTCTCCCAACTATTAACTATATATGATTCATTCTTATTCACAAGTTATGGCATATGGTAAGTGCATCCCTTGAGTAAGTGTCTCCCGAGTACACTGGGGCATGCAAGAATACTTCTGGGGTTCATGTTTCAGAACCCATTAATTAAAGATGAGTCCATTATGATGAGGTTCTGCCAGAAACTACATTTACCACTGGAAAGTTCCAATACAGACCCACATACTATACTTTAGATTTAGGTGGATCATGTTTTAATGGCACCCCAGTGTAATGTGAAAGCCGTAAAGCACTGTAGTATTAAACCTATAGTTGTAGCAAGAAACAAATGTAATGATAAGCATTTCCCACGCATGGGGAAAATATACTATGTTAAAGTCACAGAATTAGATAGATATTAATATCAAACCTTCAGTTTACCTTTAACAGAAAATTCTTTTATATGGAGTACATTTTAACACAATCACAAATAATATTTATATACTCATTCCAACCATAATAGCTGAATCCTCTGTACACTCATTGCACTTCATATAAACAGTTTGGCTCTTATTTCATTATACTGTAATTATCTGTTTATATGACTCTATCTCTATTAGACTTCAGGCTCTTTGAAGGCAAACTGCCATTCACTTTTATGTCTCAGTGCTTGGTAGCGAAGATTCCCAAAGCTTGAAGAATAACTTAAGTAGTATTTTAAAGTCTATAAAGAATTCTGCAAATAATTTTCCAGAAAAAAATTAAATTTAGAGGTTATATAACTTGGCTGAGATCATAGAGCAAGTAGATAAATGAATTCAGAATTCAAATCCAGGTCTTCAATCAACAATTTCTATGCCCCTTCCACCACACCACACATATTACCATAAGTAAGTAACTACAAATTGTGCAAGTACTACATCCTGTATTAGTTGTCTGTAGTTATAAAGCAACAATTCTATCATAACTCACAAAAAATTACAATAATAAAGGTCCTTTAAAAATGAGATCTCTGAACTGTCACACAAAGTTAGTAATCACTACTAGTCTCAACAGAATACTGCTATAAGTATTTTAAAAAAAGATTTTACCTTGTACTTCTTTATCATGATACTCCTTTAGTTTTGTCCAAATTTCCTTAAAGTCATTAGATATATCTACAGAACTAGGGCTTCCACAATTGCTTCCAGAGATGTTCATCTTGCTTAATATGCTCCACACTTCTTTTTGCCTAATGTTTCCTGACCTATTTCTGTTACATTATATAGGTATGAAGTTGTCTTTGACAGTTGAAATACCTGAAACGATAGATTACAACATAAATGAATTTTGCATTTATATGTATATAATTTGATGTCAGGATACCTTCAAGCCTAGCCAGCTCTTCTCAAGTTTTCCTTATTTACCTACAATCAATCACTTTGAGAATTTGGGGGATGGGAAGTGAAAATGATTATGGTGAGAACCCTGATTTCAGTTATTTGGTCCTTAGTTAAGCTAAATTTTCAGGCAAACTTTCTCTTATTCCTCCTAGAAAGAACTTAAGTTGAGATGATTCTGCTATGGAGGTTTGCAGTCATTCACGCTCAGTATTGATTGATTCACCATTCTAAATTAATTTATTCCTTTGTTAAAATTTTGACATGGAGTGCAACAAAAACTGGAAAACGTTCTGAAATACTCTTGACTTAAACAGTATTCACATATACACACATCTACATATTCATAGAAGCACAAATCTTATAAAAGAGCAAGAAAGATGATTGTGATTAATACACCTGAAGATCTGAATACCTTTCTCATAACAAGAGAAATAAGTGAGCAAGGCATAGGCACAATAAAGATCTATGAATACAGAAACATCTAGTAATAAGGCAAAAAGGGTAAGGCTATTTTGTGCTCCTCTCAGAGTAGCAGTGAAATGATTTATTACTTGTGTAGCCCCAAAGGAAGCAACAGGATACTAAGAAGTTCAAGTGGATTCACAAATATTTTAATGTGTCCTTAAGCTGAAACCATTAACTAGCTACTACTAAGTCAAACGATTAACAAGTCTACTCTATCTTACATATGGCTCTTTAGCCAATGCCTTACCATTGCTAATGTGTCCAAACTGATTTAAGTGTCTCTTACAAACCATTTCTCAAGGTCTCTGATGATGAGGCTAAAACAAGCAATGACATTTTTTTTTTTTAAAGTAGGCTCCATGCCTAAGGTGGGGCTTGAACTCACGACTCTGAGATCAAGACTCCTATGCTCAACCGACTAAGCCACTCAGGCGCCCCAGCAATGACATTTCTAAAGGAGCAAGATTATGACTGAAGCCACTTTGAAAAGCACTACAGAAATATTGTAAAAACACAATTTTATTAAGCTTTTTAAAAACTGTGATTTAGGTTTTTTTGAGACAGTGAAAACTGAACATGTCCTGGATTTAAGATAATGTTAGGGAATTATTTTTAATTGTCTTGGGTATGATAATGTGCTCATGTTAAAAAAAGGAAGTCCTCAGCTGTTAAAAAAAATATATACGGATATATTTACAGGTAAACTCACCTGTTTTGCATTTGCTTTCAAATACTCCAGCTAAAACAAACAAAAAATGTTGGGTAAGGAGATGAAATAAGAAGGGCTGCTTTGACAATTACTGAAAGTGAGTAATGGATGGGTTTGTGACAGAGTTCATAATTCTAGTCTCTCTCGTGTACATTTATTATTTCCATTATAAAGTTTTTAAAAGAGGGATTGGGTGCATGAATTAATACAGCTTTACTTCCAAAGAGGCCTGAATTCTACTATTTCTTAACCCTAAAAGATAATAGGCCTATTGTCAACAGAAGCCACCATTTGTTGTTTACTATATAACAGATACCATGCTGTTTTATAGTCATTTTTTAAAACTTAATCTTGAGAACTCTATAGAACAGCTACTGTTATTAATTTCATTTTAGAGTTGGAGAAACAGGTTTAAGAGATTAAGTGGTTCGCCCAAGGTCATACAATTAGGTCCCACACTATGTCTCCAGGGCAGGGATGAGGAGGGGAGGGGAGGGCCTCTAGTGATGCTAATTAACTACAAAATACTTTAGCCCAAGAAAAATAATTATTTCTATTAAGTAATAGTTTAAAAGTTTTAATTACTTTAATGAATAACTTAAAATTGCATAGTATGAAATTGCTTAAAACCAATAGTGTAAAACATTTTTAAATATATCTTCAGAGGTAGTATAAAAAAAAAAGGCTTTTTCCCCACTTAAAAACAGTTTACCAACACAAAACTAAACTTGCAAATTCTGGCTCACAAAACCCTCTCCAACCTATCCTGCACTCCTAGCACCTTTGTCAGAATCTCTCTTGGCTTGAACCGTTATCGATGCACGATGATGTGCCTTAATTTTGCAGAAATGTGCACCTTGTGTCGCAAGGCGCATCCCGGGTTCAAAGGTCTGTAACAATTTAATACATTTCTGTGCGTCCTGTAGCAGTGTAAACCACCACACTGAAAGTGCTCAGTAAAATAGTTCTTTCCTGTCGCACCCACCACACATATTCTCACACAGATAAGGCAAGAGCCGCGCCTGGAGTCACACAGATGCCCGAGATAAACGAACTGGGACTCGGGCTGGTCTTACGAGCAAAGCAGAGGTCCACAGGCTCCCATCCCAGGACCCGTTGCCACCAGCCTCTCCCGCGCGCCGCTGTCACCCAAACGTTCCAAAAGCCTGCCCCGCGACTGGCGCGGGAAGCTCGCACCGCGCCCCCCGGCGCATGCGCGGGGCGGGCTCGGCGGCGGTAGGCGAGTCCTCAGCCCGCGCGGGAGACCACAGAGCCACAGGGAGCGCAAGCTCGTCCTCCCTCCGACTCACCTCCAGCCGAGTTTAGCCGGGCCCCAGCCTGCTCCCTCAGGCAGCCCCAGAAGCCGCACGGCTACCACAACTCCCGGGCCAAACGCGTATGTTCGGCCGGCAGCTCCAGACCGGAAGTAGCCGCTATGACCCACCGCTCCGGATTGAGGAAAGGAGCTTCCTCTTTACTCACGGCTTCCAAGATTGCCTCAAAGATTCTCGAAAGCCCCAGCACGGAAGCAGGCACGGCTCCGGGGCTGTGAAGAGGCAGCTGCTCGCCTTTCTTCCCCTCACTAATCTGCCTAACTCCCTCCGGGAAAGCCGGCCCCTCAGGGCGGCCCGCGCTTTCTGGGGGGTGGGGGAGGGCCCGAGGGCGGCCGGCCGGGCTGGGAGGCGCCCGGACCCGCCCCCTTCGAGCCCGCTCGACGTCACGCTGGAGTTCCCGCCACGTCACGCCCCTCCTCCCGCCGCGGAGCGAGGCGCTGCCCCGCAAGCCTCTCGAGGAAGAGCGGGGAGGCTCGTGTGTCCTCACGCTAGGGGCTGTGATGGGAGAGTGGAACGCCAGCCGCTGCGCGGTCGGGAGCGGCTCCAGGAGCTGGCGGCCGCCACAGCATTTTTGTTGAGATGCCCTGGAGAAAGCGCAAGCTTTTCTGTCTGGGGAACCTCAAGCCCTTGGTGTGTCTGACTTTAGCACATTTTAGGAAAGCATGTATGAGTGGCCAGTACCACATGGAAAGTTAAAACACTGATGAGGGAACGGACACGGATCAGTCTAACATAGTTTCTGCCTGGTAGCTATTACCTGCAGTTTAGTGATGTGACCGGACAGCACTGGGTGGTGAGGCCATGTAGCAAAACGATGTGTATTTTGCTGAGGTTAAATGGAAAGTTCCTGAGGACCCTGAAATGAGACGGAATCAGAATGACCAGCATTATTTGTTGGAACAACAAGCTTTAAATTAGGTAATTTAATGTTTTAAAAAATAAACACTTCCTGTGGCTGTTTGTAAAGTTCAGAAAGTTAGTATGTTTTCTTACTTATTTGGTTTCTAAAAGAAGCGTTTTAGCACTAGCAATTCTACAAGTGAAGTTGAAAATAAGCAGAAGAGGCTAGAATCACAGTATCTTTTAATCCAGTTCAATACTTTTCTGTAATATTTATACGATCTGGGAGGAAGACAGGATAGTATTATGAACTTTTAAAAGTTAAGTAGTATTTAGGAAATCATAAATATAAACTGTAAAGAATTTTTCCACTCAGTTCTGATGTTAAGGGATGAATATCAGAGCTTACTCCTTGAAATTGCACTCAACAGGATGTTTCTGTACCATTCTAGCAATGTTATAGGAACTTTGGTTTCTTCAGGGAAGAGGGTTGCTGAATCTTCATTATTATAGTAACTATCATTTGCTTCCCAATTTTACTACTTCATTCATAATACTGTTAAAGAAAATGGGTGAAAAATTGCCATTTCTAATATAACAGGCATAATTGCTTGTATAAATGTTTAAAATGGAAAGTTTTGTTATAAATGGAAAGAACTTGTAATCAGTTTGTCATTTAACAGTACATTGAAATAACAGTGTATTTGTGGTCCAAAGAAAAACTGAGAACAAAATGACCTAACCTGTTCCTCTAGCTTCTAAGGCTCCACTGTCCAATACTTATACAAGCCAGAATCCAAAGAATCAGCCTTGACACCTTTTTCCCCTTTAATCCCCATATCCAATCTATCACCAAGTCCTTTCAATTTTACTTGCCAAATAGATCCCAAATTAATCCTCTTCTTTCCTTCACCACCACGATATTACAAAATACCACTTTCTCTTACCTAGTCTGCTAGTCTATTTTCCATATCCACCCAACCAACAAACCACCTAAACCTTTCTCTTCACTGGTGTTCAGAAAAAAATTTGAGTATCCTCAATTCATGCATATATCTAAAATTTAAATTGTATACATGTTAAAAAAAAAAAATAGGGGCACCTGGCTAGCTCAGTCAGTACAGTTAAGTGATTCTTGGTCTTGAGGTGAGTTCAAGCTCCATGTTGGGCGTAGAGCTTACTTAAAAAAAAAAAGATAAATTGTGTACATGTATTGTTGAAAAATGGTATATAGTCTAATGGTTAAGTCAGGCTCTGGAGACAGACTTCCTGGTTTTGAATCCTGCTCTAATACTTCCTTACCAAGTGACCTTGTACTGATTTTTTAACCTCTTTTTCTTACCTGTAAAAGGAGGTTAATAGTACCAACCATCCAGGGTTATGAAGAATATAAGTTAGTGCATGTAAACTGCATAGTACACTGTTTAGATACACAGTATGTGCTCAGAAAAAAGCTAGCCCTTATTAGTACTTCTGAGTTCTGAGCTAACTCACAATTTATAAAGACATTTTTTAAAAGGATGAGAAAAAATGGAAATCTAATATTTTTTCCTCCTCCCATCTTAAATTTTACCCACTTTGAGACCACTTCTTTACACTATAGCTACTGTGATCTTTCTGAAAAATAAATCTGATCAGAGCTGCTTACATCCTTCAGTGGCTTATTGTTACTCTGAAGATAGCTCCTTTGAACTGCCTTTACTGCGTCTCCAGGCCTCGCTGACCTTTTAGTGTCCCCTAGGTCTTTACATGCCTTTGCTTCTGTTTGGAATTATGAACCAAACCTACCCCTGCCCTTTGCCTAGCTATTTACTAATCTTTTTATCTTGTTTCAATAGTCTTTTCTATTAGCTCCTCTTATAGCACTATGTACTTTCCCATCTTGTACTTAGTAGTTTTAATTATTTAATTAATTCTCTCTATCCACTAGACTAAGTTTCTTGAGGTCAAAACCATGTCTTGTTTACCTTTTTTTTTGTTGTTTATTTTTTTTGTTGTCATTCACCTTTTTATCTCCAGAAACTAACTCAGTGCCTGCCATAAAGTCAGTACTGTGTGGATCAACAAATAAATTGAGCATCCATTATGGGACTACTATTTTTTATGTAAGTGAAGAAAATCTTTGAATCCATGTAAAATTCTTAGATTCGCCACGTGAGATTTTATGATGGTCACTTTAGCAGTGGAAATGGTGGGCATACTTACAGATGTTCTCTCCCAGTGGGAGCTTTAGGCCCCACATGGTAGAATAAATTATGAGGTCCCAAAGATACGTGAGAAAACTTTATGGCTTTGAACAATGCTTCCCAAACTTTTTCAATACTTAGAAAATGAATATTTGTATTACATATTGTAATAAAAAGGTAAGGCTTCTTCCATCTAGAGACAGCAGAAGTTGAAACTCCACAACCCCCCCCCCCCATCAGCAATGCCCCCTTGAGGGCTGGAATTTTTTTTTTTTTAAAGATCTTATTCATTTATTTGACAGAGACACAGCAAGAGAGGGAACACAAGCAAGGGGAGTGGGAGAGGGAGAAGCAGGCTTCCCGCGGAGCAGGGAGCCCGATGCGGGGCTGGATCCCAGGCCCCTGAGATCATGACCTGAGCCGAAGGCAGACACTTAACGACTGAGCCACCCAGATGCCCCTTGAGGGCTGGAATTTTAATGTCTTAGCATACCTGTAACTCACTGGAGGCCCCTGGTTAGGGTGCTCGACTTAAAAATTGTGTGCTGAAATAATTAAAATGGTAAATTTTATATTATGTACATTTGTACATTTAACCACAATAAGAAAAATTGTGTGGTAGCAGTAAAAATTCTAGGATTCTTAGAACTGTAGAATTTTGGAATTTTAAAATTGTCTAACTCAACTAATTTTAAAACGGAAGCCTTTTGTTGATTCTACAATCTGCTTAACTCCTACATTTGGGTAGCTGAGGGTTGCCGAGGGAAAAATCACATAGCAGGTTAGACTGATACCACTAAAATTACATGGTTTCAAACCTCCTGTAAGGCATCAATTAATTCTTAAAATAGCCTTTGTTCAGCTGCTTTTGTTTTCTTTGCTGTCTTCCAGACCTTCACTGTTTTCCTCAAGCTTCTGTACGGTATTTTCACTCTCAGCAGATACCCTAGCTCCAGGTTAAACAGGACAATTGGGGTCAACAGGTGTGATCTCCCTGCACTTGCCTTTTCCTTTCTTAACCTGTGAATTGGGCAATACCTAATTACAAAATTACAGAAATGTAACTCGAATCCAGTTGCTTCTCCCCACCTCTTCTGCAGCCGCCCTGGGTCAAGCCACCAGCATCTTGAACCTCTTTTGCAGCAATAGCCTCTTTTTTTTTTTTTTTAAGTCAACTATCTTTCTACTTACACTGTTTACCCCTTACTGTGTATTCTCCAACAGCAGTCAGAGTAGTCCTTTAAAACTAAAGTCAGAGGTGCCTGGGTGGCTCAGTTGGTTGTGTGTCTGCTTTCGGCTCAGGTCATGATCTGAGCATCCCTTATGGGATTACTATTTTTTATGTAAGTGAAGAAAATCTTTGAATCCATTTAAAATTCTTAAATTCTCCATGTGAGATTTTATGATAGTCACTTTAGCAGTGGAAATGGGGGGCATACTTACAGATATTCTCTCCCAATGGGAGCTGTAGGCCCCACATGGTAGAATAAATTATGAGGTCCCAAAGATATGTGAGAAAACTTTATGGCTTTGAACAATGCCATTGGGGTTGGAGTTCTGGGATTGAGCTGTGTGGGGCTCCCTGCTCAGTGGGGAGTCTGCTTCTCCCTCTGACCCTCCCCCCGGTCTTGTACGTGCTCTCTCTCTCATTCTTAAATAAATAAAATCTTAAAAACAAAAAACAAAAAACGAACTCAGAACAAGATGCTGCCCTGCTAAAAACATTCCAGGATCTTCCCATCACCTTAGAATAAAATCAAACCCTTTTCCATGGAGTCAGGACGAGTGAATCACTATATTATATTGGTGTTATCTCCTGAATAATAGTTTTGAATTAGTGCTTTCCTTTCAATTCCCTTATGCCCTTGTTTAGGCCCTGATATTTCTTACATAGACTATAGCCTCTTTCCTTCCAGTCTTCCTTGCCTTAATGAAGTCTTCACACAGTTGCCAGAAATCTACACCATTATTTCTGATCCTGGCATTTCCTTGCTTAAAACCCTTCAGTGGCTCTCCATTCCTAAATGTAATCAGTATAAAAAATCATTCATGAGTACAGCACAACTCAATTTGGATTAGCTGCGTTTCAAGTGCTCAAAGCCACATGTGACTAGTGATTACTATATTGGGCAGCACAGGCCTAGCATAGCATATGTAATGAACAAATGAATGTCGAATGAACAAATGAGGTTACATGGTTTACCTGAAGAACCAGGATGGAGCTAGGACTAGGACACAGATAACTGATTCCTAGACTGAGGCTATTTCTGCTGTTTGTGCTGGGCATTTCTCATCTCTTTCCCACTCCCCACATCATCCCATTCCTCTCCTCCCACCCAGCATTAAGGGCCTGTATTCCCAGGCAAAAAATTTAAAAGTGATTAAACCCATTATGATTATTTACATAATACTGTCCAGTAATATGAACACACAATACTAGTAAACTGGGGTGAACTGTCTACAGTCAGAACTATTTTAAGAACAAGACAAAAGGCTGTTTGAGAGAGAAGAGGGAAAAGAAGTTTTGAGACAAAAGAAAATTATGTTAACTGTCAGCATTTGTGTCAAGTTGAACACTTGATTTAGTTTTTTAAGTTGTTTACACTAATTACTAAGTGTTGTTTGGGGGTAAGAGTATATATCAGTTGATGATCTTGCCCCAAGTGCCAAAATGTTTTGTTTATCATTTGAATTGATGGTGGCAAGATTCCAGTTAGGTTGAGCAGTTTTATAATTGTTTTAAGAAATGTATTTAGCATTCTACAAAGGATGTCAGTATTACAGTTTTTATTTTAGCAGTCTTAAATGGTCATTAAAGTAGTTATAACAAACATTAAAGATTATACATTGCTTTCCATTTAGAAAAATTAGCCTTATGTAGTCTGGCCAACTTCCAACTTAGATATAAGAAGCTTTATTTTGATTTTTACTATGGCTACATATACCTTCTTCATTTCTCTTTATAAACTATTAATTTTTTTGTTTGTGTTTTTAAATATCATTCACTTAGCTACTTCACATCAGTAAAGGGCAAAGTTTTATTAGATATATAATTTGTCCAATTTAGGAACTATCTCTTTACACTTGATAAAGATTTCTATACACTACACAATATGCTCTATACTTGGTTAGTTGCCTAGGTTTAAATTGATGGCAGGCTGATCAAGAATGCTAATGATCTGTTACTACAAAATGATTTATTATGAATGGAAAGGGGCTTCTTTTCTTCCAGGTCAACCATTTTAGATTATAGTGGCTATTTGGCAATATTTCATACCTATGCATATAGGTCTATGAAGCCCAGGAATTTTGTTAGTTAGCCCTATGTCTTATTTCCTAACACTGGCATTTATAAAAACTTGAGAACTTAACTGCTGTGGGGATGATAAAAGAATTTAAGATTGATCACTAAGACTGTAGAATAGAAAAGTGAATTTTATTTTGAGAATCTTGTAAAACTAGTATTTACCTTTTATCCAGTAAATCTAGTACTATATTTGAATTCTGTATACACATGTGTAATGCTACCATGATGGAAGCTGTGGGAACAATATGTACAGTAATGTAAATGGGAAGTATTATGAAGGATTAACTGACAGTTGGACTCTATTAATTAAAGCATTCCTTAGTAGGTTCACAAGAGCAAACACATTTAATATTCATTGCTTTGTCCACTTTAAAAAAAATAATGATTCACATCTTATATGCTATTTTTTCCATCTGTAAATTGATGAATTTATTCAATCCTGACAAATAGTTGTGATCTTTAATGTACTCATGCCTCACAAATTACGGGTATGTTTTCAAACACACTAGCAGACTTTGTTTCTCAATTTTTCCTCTATTCTAACTATGTTTGAGAAAAATAGACTTTGTTTAGAATATTAGCTTTTTGCTTTTCCTAATCCATATGTCTGTCTAAGGTTAAGGAAGCTTTGATAGCTACCTTTCCAAAAATGTTTTACATTCAAAATTTAGTTCTTAGAGGAGACCTTCAGTTTTGGCCAATACTTTGTCAATTTTACTTAAGTTGTAGTCAGAAGTATTAGAAATTAAATTATGTTTTCATTCACCTCACACCCTTGATTACTATTTTTGTGGATTATTTAGGATACTAAGACAAATCTAATATGCTTCTTATCTAAAGTGACCATATCCCCTGGCTTACCAGGTCTGGTTAATATCTATTGTTCTGGTTTAATTATTAATAGGGCTCCTGTTTACCTCAAAAATGTCCTGGTTTGGGTGATAAATCATATGGTCAGAAGCTTTAAGGCATTTGAAGTATAAACTAATAAAGAAGGGAAGATTTAAATGACTCTTTGTAGTCAAGAGTATTTCCTTCACAGCTATGTACAGACCAATCTAAATTATTTTTAAAGAATATTTTGGTATAGCCATAAAAGGATTGTACTTTTTGACTTAATTGATACTACTTTGAAATTCCCTATGAGTTGAGAAGTGGTTTGTTTAATACTGATAGGAAGTGGATTCAAAACAATTAGCTATAGTAAAATACAAAGTACTTTTCCTACATATCTTCTCTTTGAACCTAAAAATAACTGTGTCATAAAGGTAGAACAGTTACAGTTTTCATCTTTTTACAGAGGTTGAGAAATTAGGTGGTTTGACTAACACTATATATACAAACTAGTAGGTAAGTTGACTCAAGACTCCAAACCCAGTTTTCTGGCTATATAAATGCTGTATCTATGCTCTTTTCAGTACAACATGCTATTTTTGACTAATAAAATCTACATAAAGCTTATTCTGTGCTTTTCTATTTTTTTAACTTAGAAACTATTTTTGAGAAAGTAACCAAATAAAGTTTCTGAATTTTGATCAATAATTATTACGTATCAAAAAAAATGATTACCTACAGGCTCGTTTGCAGTCCTGGTACATTTTTCTATTTATTTCAGAAAACTTACACAAGGTTACTAAAAGGACTTAAAAAAAATTTTTTTTTTAAAGATTTTATTTATTTATTTGACAGAGAGAGAGGGAACACAAGCAGGGGGAGTCAGAGAGGGGGAAGCAGGCTTCCTGCCGAGCAGGGAGCCCGATGTGGGACTCGATCCCAGGACCCTGGGATCATGACCTGAGCCGAAGGCAGAGGCTTAACGACTGAGCCACCCAGGCGCCCAGGACTTTAAAGTTTGATAGTAATTTAAGTCTCATAATTTAGAAAAGGAAAATAAATTGGGCTCTCTCACTCAGAGTTGGAGTGAAGCACCTACTGTATGGGCCAATCTCAGTTCGTTTTGTAGACTTTTTGCTTTAATAATTGTACTTCATAGAAATTATGGCACGTGCATTATTTTACATGTCTTATAATGGTGGATATTTGAGAGATGAATATAAATTGACCTTTAATGGAGTTAGCACAAGTGTTCCTATTAGCTTTCCCAGCCCTAAGTTTTAGCTTCTTCCATGTTGTAAGTTTAAAATTAAATTGATGGAGGGGTCTTGAATTATGTTGTTATCTCAGAAGGGACCAGAGCAGGGAGTGCTCCAAAAAACTGACTATGTTGTACATCGATGATGGCATATAGACATATTCCTGGCCTATAGTATTATGCAAGTCCTGAGCTGGAGACAGGACCCAGGATTTAAGATTTAAGCTCTAGCCCTATCTCTGATAATCTGCATGTTTCCTAGACAAATTTTATTTCCCCAACCAAAAAATGAGAATACTCATACTTGCTGTGTCCAAAGGGATTATTATAAGAATGAAATAATATATGTGACATTTCTTTTTTAAAAAAGATTTTATTTATATATTCGACACAGAGAGAGAGAGCATGAGCAGGGGGGAGGCGCAGACGGAGAAGCAGACTCCTTGCTGAGCAGGGAGCCTGACATGGGGCTTGATGCCAGGACCCTGAAAGCATGACCTCAGCCGAAGGCAGATGCTTAACTGACTGAGCCACCCAGGCGCCCCTATGTAAAATTTCTTCAGGAAGACTTCATAGAAGTTTGAAGCAACCTGCCTATTGAGAGCAGAGTGGTAGAAGGCTTTCCAGGCAGAAGGCATGTGCAAAGGCTCTGCTATGGGGAATCATTGTGAGTTCTAGAAATTGTAAGTATATAATAATGTATTTGTATAGGTTGACAGTGGGAAATCAGCAGGAGCTCCACCTAATTTGTTGAATGAATTTTAAGTTTTAATAATAATCCTACTGAGCAAGTAATTTAATTCCTCTGTTCCTCAGTTGTTTGTCAGTGATACGAAGATAATACATACCTTGGGTATTTTGCATACAAGATTGTTGACAGGATTGAATGATTATAAATGTATCCAAACAGTATAAGAAACTGTGGTTAATAGTAGATAGATTTAAGAAGTACAGCTATCAGAGAGGTCTCTTACTTGCTAAAGTTATGTAATTATAGTGAAATTATTGAATTGCTATGAAAATTGAGACATTTATAATTATAGAAAGGATTAAATTACAACTTAAGTGCTTTCACATATCTTATTTGATTCACGTAATTAAATTTAAATGAGTCAGGTAGAATTATTATATTGGTGTTATTTCTGTTATATTCCAAGGGACTTTAAAAATCATCTAGCCCAACAACAAAACTGTATAGAAAGGAGAAACTAATTTCTTCATGTATTTTAGAAATTTGTGGTTGTAAGAAATTATTTACCTAACAGAGATTTATGATCTATTCAGCTTCAGGTGCAAGAAAGGGGGTATTGGCATCAAGTTGATTGTGATCTGATCTAATTTAGTGAAGATCTGAGTATATTTGATAACTCCTTCTGAAAATAGTATCTCTTCTTTTTTTTTTTTTTTAAGATTTTATTTATTTGACAGAGAGAGACACAGCGAGAGAGGGAACACAAGCAGGGGGAGTGGGAGAGAGAGAAGGAGGCTTCCCGCGGAGCAGGGATCCTGATGCGGGGCTTGATCCCAGGGCCCTGGGATCATGACCTGAGCTGAAGGCAAACGCTTAACGACTGAGCCACCCAGGTGCCCCAATAGTATCTCTTCTTAATCATCTTTGTTCAACAGTATGTGTCCTTACTTTTTTTTTTATTTCTATGCCCTTTTCAGTCCAATTTTTCTATTTCACCCTTATGAATTCCCTAATTTAACCACTAAGGGAGAGTTATTTTTAAAAACTCAGATATTGGTTTTAACAGAATTCAAGTTAAATGAAAAGATGATATGCTTTTAATTAGATTTTTTTATTTATACCTATTTCTTCTTCATTTTCTCTAAACTAAGTTTTTATAATTATGCAACAAATATGATATTTACTTAAGTAAAGCACATAACTGCCTATTTCAATTTTCTGTTTTTAATCTGCTTGACTAGAGCCTTCCTCTAATGTATTCTTCTGAGCCATGCTCCAAGATCACGTAAAGGTTATAATGAATTAGTTCTTGTAACCAGACCCTCTTGGACATAGTCCAACACAAACTTGTACTATTCAAAATTCTGTGTTTTGCTATAATGAGAAGTGTTGTTACTTGAGGGTCCAATGTAGTCAATCTATTTTTACAATAATTTTAGCAATGTAAACTAAACAATAAAGCCTTTGGATCAATACTGGACATAAAACTATTTACAGAGTACATACTAATTGTTCATTTGGTGCTGTCTGGTCCTTTAAAACTTGGTAGCCAAATTCAGGAAATGAAATGTCGTTTATTAGAAAATAACTTTCTCACAAAAGATCAAGTTTCAATGCATCTCAGGTTTTGTGGGAATGGATCAAATACATCAGGCAAAAATAGGCTAAAGTTCCTCACTTGCCATTTGAAATTGCTTTACTCATTTCTCAGAAAAACCATTTTAGTTGCATAGTGTATTAGTTAAAATTATATTGGTCAATTAAGGAAAAAGCAGTTTGATCCTATTTGTCCTATAATAGTGAGGTACTAGATACCTCTTGGATCCTGCTTGCTTTAGCAATTCCAGTGGCAACTGGATTCATGACAGTGAAACCTGATAGCCCTTCACCTGGCGCTTCTCTGAGGCCTTTGGAAACAGAAGCACCCCCTGAAAGTGTGAGGAAGTTAGCAACCTATGAGGCAACCCTTAACTGACAGAAGTCAGAACTGGTGGATAAATGCTTCTCTCTCATCTTCTGGTGGGCAAGCCTGAGGCAGCTTCATGGCTCCTAAGGGTCCTGGGGTTGAGCCCCATTTGCCTGTTACAATTGAAGGAAGCACTCCAAGATGCACTGTGGTTTTGGCTTTCCCTCCCTCCCCATTTTCTTCTAATTCCCAGCTCTTATTCCCAGGGATGACTTCTCAAATAGAGAATCTGCATATAATCTGGAGGACTCAGGCTGTGTTTTCCATGGAGAACCCAAACTAAGAGATAAAGGTTAAACATCAGATTTCCATTTCAGGGGTGCCTGGCTGCCTCGGTTGGTAAAGCATGTGACTCTTGATCTGAGGCTTGTGAGTTCAAGCCCCATGTTGGATGTAAAGCCTACTTAAAAAAAAAAAAGATTTCCATTTCACTATTTTTTATTTTTAAAGATTTATTTATTTATTTTAGAGAGAGACAGAGTGCATGCAAGGGCGAGGCACAGAGGGAGAGAGAGAGAGAGATCGAATCTCAAGCAGACTCCCTGGGGAGCATGGAGCCCAATGTGGCACTCAGTCTCTGGACCCTGATATCATGACCTGAGTCGAAATCAAGAGTTGGACGCTTAACCAACTGAGCCTGCCAGGCGCCCCATCCATTTCACTATTTTTAAGTTATTAATAGAAAATTTAACTTTTGGGTGTATCTTCTGGCTCAGTTGGTAGAGCATGTTACTATTGATCTTGGGGTTGTGAGTTCAAGCCCCATGTTAGGCATAGAAATTACTTAAAAAAAAAAAAGAAAATTTAACTTTTGAAAGTTTGCATGTGTGGATGGGACAGTCAGATTAACTGTATGCAGTAATTTTTAAGGATGTTGATATGACCCAAGACTGAACTTGTGCATTTGAGGCTATTTTTCTGATAGTGACAATGGTTTGATTTGAAGGAACTTACACACTCTTGCTCAGTCTCTTACAGGCAAGAGAATCTTTTCTTGCCACTTTTCAAACTGTTTTGGACATTAGAATAATCTGGAAAATATGTAAATATGTAGATTCATAGGATCTACCCACCAGAGATTCTAATGTGATATGTCTAGAATGGAGTTTAGCAATCTGCATTTTTAATAAACATCCTCCAGGTGAATCAGATGGTCCAGAGACTACACTTTGAGAAGCAATGATACGTTATTACAGTGATAATGCTGCTGAGGATAATCTGTGATTATGAAATAAATGAAAGCCAGTTTACTCCACAGGGACTGAATTAGTATCAGGATACCATTAATCACATGTTCTAATAAACTGAACTAATAAACCACAGACTGGGCAGTCAGATTAAAAAGATAACCCAATTTTAATTTCCAAGTTGCTTGGTCTTCCTCTTTAGAAATTGGATTTAGTATTACTTACTTGGCTTTAACATTAGTATAAACATGTGGTTTGTTATGGTACCAATGAACTGCTGAGAATTTAATTTATGCTAGATGTGTTTAATTTACACTTATTGATGGAAATAGAACAATGCACCATTCATCTCAAAGATGTAAACACTCACATCTTAACAAGTAAAGCTGTGGGAAAAGAGACTGATTATTGTCATGCTGGAATGGACGGAACAGCTTTTCTTGCTGAATGGCCTGTAGCCAGGTCCCAGTGGTTAGTTCAATATTATAGTTAAAAAATAGTATACTTACTCCGAACAACGTATGTTTGTTTTAAATTTTGTTAAACAATTGCTTGGAAAGTGACTAGAGCAGAATTTAACAGCTCACTAAAATGCTATGTAGATGGTATTTACCATTCAGTAATTATTATGTTATTGAAAATTGGTTACGATGTTAATATTTTTAGAGACGTGACTGATTTTACCATCTACTTTCAGTTAGGAGACCTTGCCCTCCAAATTTAGACCTGTATATGTTAAATGTAAGTTTTTAAATAAAGATCTACGGGCGCCTGGGTGGCTCAGTCGTTAAGCGTCTGCCTTCGGCTCAGGTCATGATCCCAGGGTCCTGGGATAGAGTCCCACATCGGGCTCCCTGCTCCGCGGGAGGCCTGCTTCTCCCTCCCCCTTTCCCCCTGCTTGTGTTCCTGCTCTCACTATCTCTCTCTCTGTCAAATAAATAAATAAAATCTTAAAAAAAAAAAATAAATAAATAAATAAATAAAGATCTACATCACAGAATTCTACAATACTGTTCCATGTCCGTATATGTAGCTGCATAAAGTTACTGATATTGTATTTCTTAATGTTTCAAGATTCGTTTAGAAATTCATTAGATTTAAAATGTTTTCACGTTGGAGGGAAGTGTTTCTAACTCCTAATCTAAATCGTTGTAGTAACGATAGGCAAAGAACCTTCAAGGGAATAGACTTAAGATAGAACTTTGAAACTAAAAATTTGCCACGCAAGTTATATTTTCACTTTGTCAGTAATACATAACTTATAAGGCAATAGTTTTCTGATTACTTTTAAGTCTGTATGTCTTTAAGGATGAGCTATAACATTTTCTATTTCCTAGTTAGTCTTTGATCCATAGCAAGTTTGGTTGTTAGTGCCGATTTATCCAAATTAGCTATTTTATGCAGAAATTTAAAAAAATTCTTTTTTTTTTTTTTTCAAGTAAGCTCTATGCCCAATGTGGGGCTTGAACTCATGACCCCAAGATTAAGAGTTGCATTTTCTACCAACTGAGCCAGCCAGGCGCCCCTATAAAGAAATATTTTAAAAATATATTTTAAATTTATGTTACTCCTTGCCTTCTTTTCAATTGTTTATAGTAATATCCACTCTAAATGCATGAAAATAAATATGCAAATTGAATACTAAGTTAATGAGTAGTCAAATAAAGCTAGATTGTTTATGTATCTAATAAAATAGTTTTAATAAGAATATTATATAATTAGTGGACTACATTGGTGAAGTGATATTATTGTCTTTAAGTATACCATCTACATACAAGCTTTTCACTTTAAGAGAAAAACAATTTCGGGCTCCTAGCTGGCACAGTCACTAAGCATCTGATTCTTGGTTTTGTCTCAGGTCATGATCTTGGGGCCCTGATCTCAGGGTCATGAGATCGAGCCCCGTGTTTGGCTCCATGCTCAGCAGGGAGTCTGCTTGGTATTCTTTCCTTCTACTGCTTCCCACTGCTCATGCCTGTGTGCACGCACTCTCTTTCTCTCAAATAAATAAATCTTTTAAAAAAATCCCTCAGGAAATTAAAGTTGATTGCAAGAGCTTTGTGTTATAAGTGGATCTATTTGTTGTTTCTAATACCAATTCATAATCTATTTCCTGCTTGTTATTTACACACTGGAAGATGGGTCATCAACCCAACTTTATTTATTTATTTATCTTTAAGGGTTTTTGTTTTTTGTTTTTTTTAGTAATCTCTACACCCAGCATGGGGCTTGAACTCATGACCCCTAAGATCAAGAGTTACATGCTCTTCCACCTGAGCCAACCAGGTACCCCCTTGACCCAACTTTAGTTAGTCAAGCTCTTAGAATGTTTTGTCACACTATTCTGAACTCCGTTTTGACCCATGATATAACATTTCATAATATCTTACATGTGAACTTATCTCATTGGTTTCATCTTATAATCAATTTATCATTTATTTAGTATTACTTTTAGAAAATGTTAAATCCTATTCCATCTTACTTCTTACATCCAACACATTTTGGACTCAATCTCTCTATCATTATTTATTACCAAGAGAATGAAATATAATTTAATATTGACCTATAATAAATTTAATTTGGAAGATAATCTTTTGGAGGAGCAAACATATTCTAGAGCCCTGAAGAAATAATTCAATTAGTACTAGAAAGAGCACAAGCCTTAGAGCATATAGAAATCTTTGGCCAACTAATCTGATGTCATATAAAATAATAGATACAGGGGTGCCTGGGTGGCTCAGTCATTAAGGGTCTGCCTTCGGCTCAGGTCATGATCCCAGGATCCTGGGATCGAGCCCCGCATCAGGCTCTCTGCTCCGCGAGAAGCCTGCTTCTCCCTCTCCCACTCCCCCTGCTTGTGTTCCTCCTCTTGCTGTCTCTCTCTCTCTGTCAAATAAATAAATAAAATCTTTAAAAAAAATAAAATAATAGATACAAATAGATATGAAATGTCTTTGAAAAATCTAGATATGAGGCATAAGTAAGGTATAATTTGTACTATCCATGCTACAGTTCCTTCCTTTGGTACAGATGATTGAAATTTGAAATTTTAGGGCTTCCTGGCTAGCTCAGTCAATAGAGCATGCAACTCTTGATTTCAAGGTTGTGAGTTCAAGCCCCACATTGGGTGAGGAGCCTACTTAAAAAAAAAAAAGAAAAAAAAAAAAAAGAGACTCTCCTTTGCCTAAGGAACCTATCTGCATAATAATGCAACCTTTATTTTTCCAAACACCTCCTTTCACCTTCTTGCTAATGGTCTTCCTCCCCTTTGTATCATCAGACCCTACCCCTCTCCTTGCTCATATAAGCTTCATGTTGCCTCATTGTCTTTGGAATTTCACGTCCATATGGATTCCCTGAAGGACTATTAAATTTGATTTTCCCCTGTTAATCTGTCTCATGTCAATCTGATTCTGAGTCCAGCTAGAAGGACCACAGGGCAGTAGAAGGCCTTTCTCCTTGACACCTTCCAAGGTTGCTAATTTAGTTTTTATCTCTCTGACAGAAATAAAATGTATATTCCAAGCTAAGTTTTGACATCTCTTACTTAAGCCATTTGTTGAAATTTATGATACATTCTTTTAAAGAAGTGGGAAGGATATTGACATTTGTTGCACCTATCGTGTTCTAGTGACTATGCTAGGTGTTTTAGGCACAGTATCTCATTTAATCCTCCCAAAAACTGAGAGAATGGTATGAGCTTCCTTAACTTACAGGCGGAGAAAAGAGAATTCAAAGTTAAATAATTCCCAAGGGTAAACTAGTTTGTAACAGCCAGTATTCAAATCCATCTTAGTTTGACTCAAAAGCTCATATGTTTTCCAGTATACTACCTTTTCTCTTGATTGTAAAAATGAGAAACAAGTGAAGTGATTATTTTTTAGAGTCCACTTGGACTGAGCTAAATTTACCAAAGTTAAGAAGTGTCCCTCAGGTAGAAGTTTACCTGTGAAAAAATAAGGGGATTAGGAGAATTAACATTTAGTTCTAGGAATCAGAATTGGAATTTTTGAGCCTTTGGTTCTCAAGCTTTCTGTGGTCCCATTTCTTTGGAATTCCTCAAGCGAAAAACATTTAAAACATTTTTTGAGAACTTGTGTGCAAAGCACTGTATTAAGAAACTTACCCCTTAAAAAGCAGGTTCTATTACCTCTAAAATGGGTTTTGAATCCTGCAGTTCTGGTCTTTATAACCTTATTGAAACTTTCCTGCCAATTCTAACCAAATTTTTAATTTAATTTTATTTTATTTATTTTTTGGATTTTATTATTTATTTGAGAGAGAGTGAGGGCCGGAGAGATCACAGAGTGAGAAGGAGAGGAAGAAGCACACTTGCTGCTGAGCAGAGAGCCCAATTCGGTGATCCATCCCAGGACCCTGAGATCATGACCTGAGCCAAAGGCAGACAACCAACTGAGCCACCCAGGCGCCCCTCTAACCAAATTTTAGAAGTACTAACTTCTTAGGCAAATCCTAAACTATATCCATGTAAGAGTGCCTAAAACAATACACACACACACACACACATATGAAAAAAAATATATGTATGTGCACATATGTACTAAGAAAATAAACATTTTTATTATTTATGAGCCAGCAGAGACTCATAACATAATTTTACCTTTTTACAATTCTTTTAGAAAATGTAGATTAGATTTCATGTAATATTCAGATGACTCAATGTAGGATAGTGAAAAATACTAGTCTGGGCTGGTATTCAGGAAACTGGGATGTTCTGGCCCCAGCTCTACCTTTAAATTGAGTAATAGTGATTTAGCTACATTTTGGGGCTTTTTATTCAACTGAAAAATGAGGAGTTGGATGCATTAGTTATTTATTTTCAAGTAGGCTCCCGGCCCAGGGAGGAGCCCAACGCAGGGCTTGAACTCATGACCCTAAGATCAAGACCTGAGCTGAGATCAAGAGTCAGATGCTTAACCAAGCCACCCAGGTACCCCTGCATTAGTTATTCTTTAAGAGTTCTTCAAGTTTAAAAATTTCATGATTCTAAGTGCTTTTTGTAGGAAACATATGAAGAGTTCAGGAAGGAAAGAAGTTGCAGTTGTTAAGAAAGCTAGCATTGTTGACAGTAAGAGTCATTATGTGAAACTGAGTGGCTAGGAATAAGGACAAAGGAATGCATCCCCAACTTAAAGAATAAAGAGATTTTTAGATGAGTAAAAATCTTTTGTAAAAGATTTTTGACCCGGGCCCTGAGATAATGTAGGGCTATATAAAATACACACACATACACTTACAGCTCCCTAATTTGATTTATAAATCCACATGTCCTTAATTTTAACAAAACATCACAATGCATCAGTATTTTAAAGAGATCAATTTATGGGAAATACATGAAGGTCATATTTAATAGAACTTTCATATATTTGAAACTGAAAATTCTATTATATGAAAGCTGTAGAATCCTTTTCCAAAGTGTAGTTAGGCTTGAAATTTTACCCATAGATTTTATATGAAATATATAGCTAGTTTCTAAATAGCTTTCCTCAAAACCATAAACATAAAAAATGCTTACTTAAATAAATTGGAATCCCCATTTAAGTTTATCTTTAAACAATAAGCCCTGTATTTTAAACACAGTATAGTTTAAAAATTTTAAATTAATATGTATAACATACTTACCAGAAACACTAAAAGTATACTCTAATGACATATATCTATATCTTGCCTAAAAACTAATTGAAAAGAGAAGCATTCAACCGATGAAAAATTTTGATCCATATTTCCCCCTAAAATAGTCAGAATACAGTTTATGCTGAATAAAATTAATTTCAGTTTGCTGAATCAGCATATTCCTTATGCAGATTCAACATTACATAGCTTTTTAGAAGTTTAGCTGAATTTTCAGAAATTTTGCCTCGGAGTAGGACTGAAAAGCATCCAAACCTTCCCTGCAAAAAAATATCTCATCTGAACATTATTTCTCACTTAAAAAAAAATTCTTTAATAACATCCTAAAGAAATTCTTAGAGCCTTTGAGTTTGAACATCATGACAAAGTGAGGACCCTAGGGACAATGAAAAAGATGCATCAGTCTTGCTCAGTTTAAGACAAAGTCATATTAAAATGACCTACAAATAGCTCTTGACAGGAAAGTGTTCAGTACAATTCTGTTTTAAAAGTAATTTTAAATCCCAGATAAATTCGTATGTCAGCTGCTATGTTAATTGAATGCCCAGAAGATATGTGCATTCAAATCAATCCAATATTAATACCTAAGGGGGTAGTTTGGTAACCAAAATAAATATAAAGGGATTGGTAACTTTGATTTTAAATGACACAAACTACTTAAAATAAATTAATTGCATCAATGAAAGAGAGGGGTAAAAGAATTATTTTAAAATATAATATAAAGGAAGATCCAAACAACTTAAAAAGTTTTTCAGACCTAATAGGCATGACAAAACCTGTCTTCATTCCTTTCTATTCAGCTCAGCAAGTACTTTTGAGCTCCAATAGTTAATCAGTTACCAGATTCCACAATCTTTGTTTTTCACACTCCTCAATTCTTACCTGTGAATTGTTCCTGTAATGTACTTAGGATCACCAGGCAGGCCAACACTATTTTTCTATGCCTTAAAAAGGCAATTATTATCATATTCACAATTAGATTTACCATATGAAATTGTTACCATATAGCAACAGCCTATAAAACATAACAGTATATTATCAAAGAAGTAGATGGCTTAAGATGAATCATTAATAAGTGAAATATATTTAGCAAAATTATTCAACCCAGCTTTCTTCATGACTATAGCCATGCCCAACTTAAAAAAAGTGTAGCAAAAGTATAATGTATTATATACCAAATAATCTTTACCTAAAAAAATCGATGAACTTATATATAAGTATTATAAAATAAAATTAACCAACTTTAAAGAAAAGGTATAATCCAGGTATTATGTTAAAAATAGATATCTGTTTAAACATAATTTCTTAATTTAACCTTTCAAAAGTGCATAGAAAATTGAGGAATATAAAAAACATATTAACTTACCCTTCAATTTATTTAGAAAACCTCTGTTCTGGGTCAAAAGCGCAAGGTGTTTCACTTCTGACTTCTGAAGCTACGAACTTAAACGGTAAATCAGAGGAAGCCACCTCTCTGGACCATGCTAGAGTTTGCTAGACACTACTGCTATGTAGAAGAGTCCTGCTGCATCTAAACTATATACAGTGTGCAATGGATAACCTAATATGCCTTTCATTTAACTGGCTGGGCAGGTTTCTACCGTCTGTGGAACATGGAATCAAACCAGAATATGTTGGCATAACAGGCCAGTCAAACCGGTTCTTCTGTAGCTCCAGAACCTGTCCAACCAGTCTGCATCAAAGGCTAGCCCAACAAGCTGCAGCGGCTCAGCTCTAAACTTGTATGGGTGAGTTATCCCCACCTCCCATCAACTCCCAACAAACTACTCAGAATGTTGTAGCCTCCAGCAAAATAATTCAGAGGTTCTAGTGGGAGGGATAGATCTATGTCAGGCATAGCAAGAGTCCATTGTTATAAACCTCTCATTGTAGATACTTGAATATCTATCATCCTCAGAGGTAGGTAATCCTTTTTAAAATGTACTCCAGGGCTTTCTGCAGATTAAAGCCTCTAGAAAGAGATTATCTACAATGAAGAAGAATCCATAATGCCTGACCTTTTCTACTAGTCCACTTGGCTCTGCTTGGTCTAGCTTAGCCTTGAGAGGGAGGTTCATATTCCCCACAAGGGTAGTGGCCCTGAGAGCTAGAAGGAAGCATTTCTAGAGGGAGGAAAACAAGGTATAGGTTGACCAGACATTTGCCTGGGTATGTTATATTCCTTGTACTCAAATGATCTTCATATCATTCCAGTCTAAAGCTGGAAAAACTCCTATTTCTACATACTAGGACAACTTGAAGGGTTTTACTTTGGATATTCAACAGTTGAACACAAATTATTGATACCTACTATGTGCCAGGAACTGTGCCAGGTACAGGGTTACAGTGGTATAAAAGAGAAGTTTAGTAAGAGATGGGAGCAGTGTCGGGCGCCTGGGTGGCTCAGTTGGTTGAGCAACTGCCTTCAGCTCAGGTCATGATCCTGGAGTCCCTGGATCGAGTCCCGCATCGGGCTTCCTGCTCGGCAGGGAGTCTGCTTCGTCCTCTGACCCTATCCCCTCTCAGGTGTTCTCTCTCTCTCAAATAAATAAATAAAATCTTTAAAAAAAAAAAAAAGAGATGGGAGCAGTGTCCAAATTCCCAGTTAAGTATGCCTAGTAATCTTTTGGAAGGAAGAAATAAACAACAGAAGATCATATTTTGACAAATTGGTTGTATTAAGAGAGATCATGTGAGACTTGTTCTTCTCATAATATTTCCCATTTAGAAACAGCCTTTCCTATCTACTGATGCAGTGATTCTCAAACTTTCCTACTTAAGTGTCATCTGAAGAGCTGATTATGAACAGATTACTGAGCCTTACGTCCGGAGATTCTGATTCAATAGTTCTAGATGTACCTCAGCACTCTGGTGATTCTGCTGCAGCTGTTGCAGGGACCATAGGCCCAGACTCCATGCGCAGTTTCTTTTCTATATTAAAAGTTGCCATATTCACTTTTATGTCTCCAGTGTCTAGAACACTGACACTTAGAAAGTATTTAGTAAATGCTTATTAAGTAAATAATCTACTCAGCCCCAGCACTTGCTAGATCCTAGGGAATCACAACTAGTAACTATTATGTGAATGAAACTGCATTAAGTACCATAATTATAATAATTGAGGTAGGAGCACAGAAAAGGGAGCAAGTATGATTGAGTATGGGAAAGAATTCACAAAGGAGATTGGTTTAGAGACTTTCTTTTTTAACCATGACCAAAGATTGCTATCTGCAGGATAACAAAAGTTTGAGGGAACAATAAAAAGAATGTCTTTGATTTGATACAGTAATAAAAGCTTTAAAAGTACCTGAGGACACCATGACCTCAAAACTTGTAATAAGGTTATTTTCTAGAGTAGGGGTCAGCAAATTTTTCCACAAATGATCAAAGAATAAATAACTAGGGTTTGTGGGACAGATTGTCTCTGTTTCAGTAATTCACCTCTAACATTATAGCACAAACGTAGACATAAACCACAGTCAAAGAATGGGTGTGGCTATTCCAATAAAACTTTATAAACACAGGTGACAGGCTGGATTTGATGACTAGGCTATAGTTTGCTGACCCATGCTCTAGAGTGAAATGTGTATAAATTAACAAGATTGCTTAATTGGTTAGGAAAATGGGCTTTGGGAGTCAGAAAGACTTGGGTTCCATCCCAGTTTTGTTCCATTAAATTAACTTTGTCACGTGAATTAAGCATCTGTTTTACTTATAAAATGTGAATGAAAATAATAGTACCTACTCTCTAGAGTTACTGAAAGCTTCAACTACTGTAATTCATATGAGGTTTTATCCCAAATCAGTAAAGGCCCCATAAAATGTCAGCTAAAAATAAAACTCGTTAAATATGGTAATTAAACATGTGAGTGTTTATTTCCATTGTTTTTTAAAAAGATTTTATTTATTTACTTGACAGAGGGAGAGAGCACAAGCAGGGGGAGCAGCAGACAGAGGGAGAGGGAGAAGCCGGCTCCCTGCTCAGCAGGGAGCCCAATGTGGGGCTTGATCCCAGGACCCTGGGATCATGACCTGGGCCGAAGGCAGATGCTTAACCGTCTGAGCCACCCAGGCGCCCCTCCATTATTTTTTAAAGTCCTACTCAAATGGCAGTAAAGAACCAGTAGCAGGAACTTTTAAGGATCAAAAAGAATGAGAAAGGTATCAGACAAGGGATGTCTATAAATTTTGGAAGAAGGAATGAGGATGAGTGGTGATTGATTTAGCAGAATAGAGAAAGAGGAATGTACTTGTAATAATAAAAACAACTTTATCTCTGCTGCAGAATTCTAAGTAATGTTGGGGATTAGAGGTACAAGATACCTCTAAATAGTCTTGGGGAGTTGGTGGGGGGGGGGCTTGAAATGGGAGGATTGGTTAAAAATCTGCTTCAGGAGAAGTTTGCTCCCTAGGTCCCTTCCCTAATCCAGATGCCTGGAGACTGCCCCTTCTTCAACCTTAAGAGAAGATCAGTGGGAATTGTTGATTGATGAGAGAGATTGTCCCGAGTTGGTTCTGGTCTTGAGGATATCAAGCAGAGGTGAGGGTGACTGGTAAAGTACCAAACTGAAAGCGATGTGACTGTGTTAGTTTCCTATGGCTACTATACCAAATTACCACAAATTTAGTGGCTTAAAAGGGCACAAATTTATTATCTTACAGTTCTGGAGATTGGAGGTCCAAAATGGGTCTCAATGGGCTAAAGTCAGGGTGTCAGTCTCCTTTTTAGAAGCTAGGAGAGAATCTGTTTTCTTGTCTTTTCCAGCTTCTAGAGGCAGTTTGCATTTCGTGGCTCATGGCCCCCTTCTATCTTTAAAGCCGGCAATGGCAAGTCACTCATGTTGCATCATTCTGACACTGACTCTGCTGCCTTCCTCTTCTACCTTTAAATCCAACTGTATGATCCAGGGTAATCTCCCCATTTTAAGGTCAGCTGATTATCAACTTTAGTTTCATCTGCAAATTTAATTCTCTTCTGCCACATAATGTAAAATAGTCACAAGTTCCTGGGACAAGGATGTGGACATCTTTGAGACACCATTATTCTGCCTACGGCAGAGATTAAGTCAAGGTCTCTATATTGAGTGGTGAGATACCCAGGTCCAGTCTTCTGGTAGGCTTCTGAATGCTAGTATCTGGGTTTATACTCCTCATTCAGGAAGCAGAAAACTGGAGAGTTTATCTCAAGAAACTCTCAAAACTCTCATTGCCATAATGCAGTGGTTATTAACTAGGGATGATTTTGCCCCCAGGGGACATTTGGCAATGTCTGGAGAAATTTTCTATTATAAACAACTGGGAGAAGTGAGGAAGAGGTGTGCTACTGGCATCTAGTGAGTAGGGGCCGTGGATGCTACTAAATATCTTACAATGCACTGCATTACATCATTCCTTGTCCTTACCCCCCAAATAATTATCTGATCCAAAATGTCAATAGTGCCAAAGATGAAAAACCCTACTCTAATGTTAAGACAAGTGGTCAACATCACCCTAATATAAATAAATAAATACTACCTAGGCACACAGAGTTGCACATCAGCATTTTTATTCCTCATTTTAAGATACAGAGAGCATGTAGCATGAAAGAGACCAAAAGAAACCAATAGATAAAATGAACTTACAGAAAATAGTCAATGCTGGGAGCAGAATGATATTTTTTAAAAACTACTATATTAATATCTTCAAAGAAATAAGAGAAGATACTGATGACATAAAACAAGAACAGAAGGCTATCTAAAAGTGAAACTTTGGGAGAATAAAAAAGAGATATTGGAAAGCAAAAATATGATAGCAGAAATAAAGTCTTCAGGAGTTAGAAGATGAAGTTGAGGAAATCTACCAGAAAGGAAAATTAAGAAGCTATTGAGGGATGTGCTACAAAAGAAGAGTAAATTAAGAAAGATGAGATCATGGAATCCGGAAGTATGGAAATAGAGATGCCAGTCCCAAGACCACAGCACCATGTAGATTGCTGCATGCCAATAAGGTATTGAAGACTCTGTGATTTTTACTTCAAATTTGAAGTGCTATGACTGAGGGAAAGAAGAGGAGGTTGGGAGGGGAGGAGAGAGTGTGAGAGAGGATAGGAGGGAGGGAGGGAGATGTGAATATGACTGGTTTTTGGTATAAAATTTAAATTTAAAAGATTTAGAAAAATGCACGTGTTCACTTGCTTTATCATTAACCAGGAGTTAATGTTCAAAGATCATAAAATGAGGAAGGTAATCAAACTGTACAAGTACAAACTTGCACCTGCAGAAAAGGTTTACACATTTATATCTGGCAGTATTCATAAGTAAGGGTTTACAACACACTATCCAATAGCTACTAAAATCTGATTACTGTAAAATTAAAAGCATGTTTCACCCAAATAAGCCCAAATGAGGAAACCTGATTTTAAGCTTGCCTCTGTTGCTCTCAGTTACTCTTATATAAAATGGATTAGTTAGTTATTTACCATCCTGAACCTGGGTTACTTCACTTATTAACTGAGGGAGTTTAATTGGATATATTCTCAAAAAAAAAAAAAAAGATTGTATTTATTTATTTATTTTAGAGAGACAGAGAGAGAGTGTGTGTGTGTGAGAGTGGGGGGAGGGGCAGAGGGAGAGGGAGAGAGAGACTCTCAAGCAGACTCCACACTGAGCATGGAACCTGACTTGGGGCTTGATCTCACAACCCTGAGATCATTACTTGAGCCAAAATCAAGAATCAGGTGCTCAGCTGACTGAGCCACCCAGGCCCCCCCAACCCTTTTTTTAAGTAGGCATAGGGCTCGAACTTACAACCCTGAGATCCAAGACCTGAGCTGAGATCAAAAGTCACTTAACCGACTGAGCCACCCAGGTACCCTGGATATATTCTAAATATCTATTCAACTCCACACTTTTATTCTAAAGTTCTTTTGAAAAAATGAACAATTCAAAAAACGTGGGAGCAAAAGCAAAACAGACCAATCAAGGAGACATTTTACAGAAAAGCAATTTTATTTTTTTAAAATTTTAAAAAAAGATTTTATTTATTTATTTGACAGAGAGACAGTGAGAGAGGGAACACAAGCAGGGGGAATGGGAGAGGGAGAAGCAGGCTTCCCGCTGAGCAGGGAGCCCGATGCAGGGCTCAATCCCAGGACCCTGGGATCATGACCTGAGCTGAAGGCAGATGCCCAACTGACTGAGCCACCCAGGCACCCCCAGAAAAGCAGTTTTAAAATGCAAGCAAATTTTAGGTTGTGTTCTCCAAAAGCTGACACTGAGATATGGATTCAGGTGCAAGTGATTAATTAGAAATGTGCGATAATATGAAATCAGTAAGGTAGTCAGGGAGGCAAGACAAAAAAGGAGAATACAAAAAGTAAGGCTATGATCTCAGTGTCAGCCTAGTCCTAGGGAGCTCCAAGGCACAGATTACAAAGAAAGAGTTTATCTCACCTGAAGGCAGAAGAACTAGGCTTTCATACTCTGAACAAGTTACCAGCTGCTGGCTACTCCAAGGATTTGTAAACTTCCAGGAACTTTCACCTCTCTGAGAAAAGTGGCACTGGTAACCCAAGAATATTCCTTTGAAGAAGGTTGCAGGTGCTATAACATTAAGAAAGAAGCATTAAGACTTCAGCTTCCACCCAAGATGGAAGTTGTAGGAATCAGGTTTACCCTACCAGCTAAAAAAACAACAAGGACAAAATGTATAAAACAAAGGTTTTCAAGACATTGTATATCAATCAACAAAGAATAGTTATCTCTAAGAGAGAATAAACAAGTTGAGTTCTGTCAAGTTGGATAAAAATGCAAAACCCAACTTTATACTGCCCTCAGTAAATGTGCTTTAGATCTAGAAACCCAAACAGGTTAAAAGTAAAAGGACTGAAAAAGATATACCATACTAATATTTATCAAAAGATATCTGGAGTGGTTATATTAGTATCAGACAAAATAGGTTTTAGATCAGAGAATGTTACAGGGTGCCTCGCTGGCTCAGTCAGTAGAGTGTGTGACTTCTGATCTGGGGAATTGTAAGTTTGAGCCCCACATTGGGTGTAGAGGTTACTTAAAAATAGATCAGAGAATATTACTGAGGATAAAAGGGTCATTTCAAAATAAAGGGGTTAATTCATCAAGGAAACCTAAGCTATATATTTATGCATCTAATCATATAAATAAAAGGTATGTGAAGCAAAAGCTGATAGTACTGAAAGGAAAAGAGAACAAATCCATAATTATATTTAATAATTGTGTCTGGGGATTTCAACACCCATTTCTCAGTAATTGATAGAATAAGTAGAAAGGAAATCAGATTTAACAGTACGAACCCACTTGATATAATTGATATTTGTAGATCACTTGGCCTAAAAATAATTGAATACCACATTTCTTCAAGTGTATATGGAACATTTACCAAGATAGACAATATTCTGGGTCCTAAAATAAATCCTACATTTAAACAGATTAGAACCATACAAAATATGTTTTCTGACTACAGTGGAACTAAAATAGAAGTCAGTAAAAGAATGATGTGTGGAAAATCCCCAAATATTTGTAAACTAAATAACACACTCCTAAATAACTCATGGGTCGGTGATGAAATAAAATAGGAAATTAAGAAGTATTTTGAAATAAATGAAAGTAAAAATACAAAATATTAAAATTTGTGAGGTAAATATATATTTAAATTCAGAATGCTCTAATGTAATGGTGGTAGGTAAATCACCTTTAAATCCAGTATGAAGGCTAAAAGACAAAAGTATTAAAAATAACTATAATTATAGTAATCTGTTAATGGATACACAAGGTAAAAATGTAAATTGTGACATCGAGAACAATGGTGGTGGGAGAGAGAGTAAAAATGTAGAGCATTAGTATGTGTTTGAAGTTAAGTTGCTATCAAATTAATATGGACTGTTATAACTATAAAATGTTTTATGTAAGTCTTGTGGTAACCACAAAGCAAAAGACCTATAATAGATACATACACAAAAGATAAAGGAATCTAAGCATAGCAGTATAGAAAATCACCAAATCACAAAGGAAGGGAGCAAGAGAAGAAAGGAACAAAGGAATTATAAGACAACCGGGAAACCATTAACAAAATGGCAACAGGGAATCCACTTTTATCAATAATTATTTTATATATAAATGGACTAAATTCACCAATCAGAAGACACAGAGTGGCTAAATGGAAAAACAAACAAAGAAGACCCAACTATGTGCCCACAAAAGACTTACATCAGCTTTAAGGACATACATAGATTGAAAGTGAAGAGATGGAAAAAGATATTCCATGTAAATGAACCAAAAGCGAGCAGGGATTGCTATGCTTATATGACAAAATAGATTTCAGTCAGAAACTATAACAACAGATAAAGAAAGTCATTATGTAAAAATAAAGGGATCAATTCATCAAAAAGATATAACAATTGTAAATATACACCCAACATCAGAGCACCTAAATATATAAAGGAAATATTAATAGATCTGAAAGGAGAAATAGACAGCAATACAATAATAGTAGATTTTATGCATATATGGGCAATTAATTTATGACAAAGGAGCCAAAAAATACAATGGGGAAAGGATAGTTTCTTCAATAAATGCTGTTGGGGAAAAAAAAATGCTGTTGGGGAAACTGGACAGCCACATGCAAAAGAATGAAAACAGACCATTGTCTTACACCACACACACAAATCAACACAAAATGGATTACGACTTGAATATAAACCTGAAACCATAAAACTCCTAGAAGAAAACATAAGCAGTAAGCAACTTGATAGTAGTCTTGGGAAATAATTTCTTAGATTTGACATCAAATACAAAGCCAATAGAAGCAAAACATAAATAAAAGGAATGCACCAAACCAGCAAGCTGTATATTGTTCTGTATATTTGAAAGTTTTATTTTATTATTATTTTTTTATTCTTATGTTAATCCCCATACATTACATCATTAGTTTTAGATGTAGTGTTCCATGATTCATTGTTTGTGCATAACACCCAGTGCTCCATGCAGAATGTGCCCTCCTCAATACCCACCACCAGGCTAACCCATCCTCCCACTCCCCTCCCCTCTAGAGCCCTCAGTTTGTTTTTCAGAGTCCATCCTCTCTCATGGTTCATCTCCCCCTCCGATTTCCCCCGCTCATTCTTCCCCTCCTGCTACCTTCTTGTTCTTCTTTTTTTTTTTCTTAACATATATTGCATTATTTGTTTCAGAGGTACAGATCTGAGATTCAACAGTCTTGCACAATTCACAGCGCTTACCAGAGCACATACCCTCCCCAGTGTCTATCACCCAGTCACCCCATCCCTCCCACCCCACCCCCCACTCCAGCAACCCTCAGTTTGTTTCCTGTGATTAAGAATTCCTCATATCAGTGAGATCATATGATACATGTCTTTCTCTGTTTGACTTATTTCGCTCAACATAATACCCTCCAGTTCCATCCACGTCGTTGCAAATGGCAAGATCTCATTCCTTTTGATGGCAGCATAATATTCCATTGTATATATATACCACACCTTCTTTATCCATTCATCTGTCGATGGACATCTTGGCTCTTTCCACAGTTTGGCTATTGTGGACATTGCTGCTATAAACATCGGGGTGCACGGACCCTTTTGGATCCCTACTTTTGTATCTTTGGGGTAAATACCCAGTAGTGCAATTGCTGGATCATATGGTAGCTCTATTTTCAACTTTTTGAGGAACCTCCATACTGTTTTCCAGAGTGGCTGCACCAGCTTGCATTCCCTCCCACCAACTGTGTAGGAGGGTTCCCCTTTCTCCGCATCCCCGCCAACATCTGTCGTTTCCTGACTTGTTAATTTTAGCCATTCTGACTGGTGTGAGGTGGTATCTCATTGAGGTTTTGATTTGGATTTCCCTGATGCCGAGCGATGTTGAGCACTTTTTCATATGTCTGTTGGCCATTTGGATGTCTTCTTTGGAAAAATGTCTGTTCATGTCTTCTGCCCATTTCTGGATTGGATTCTTTGTTCTTTGGGTGTTGAGTTTGATGAGTTCTTTATAGATTTTGGATACTAGCCCTTTATCTGATATGTCATTTGCAAATATCTTCTCCCATTCTCTTGATTGTCTTTTGGTTTTGTTGACTGTTTCCTTTGCTTTGCAAAAGCTTTTTATCTTGATGAAGTCCCAATAGTTCATTTTTGCCCTTGCTTCCCTTGCCTTTGGCGATGTTTCTAGGAAGAAGTTGCTGCAGCTGAGGTCGAAGAGGTTGCTGCCTGTGTTCTCCTCTAGGATTTTGATCGACTCCTGTCTCACATTTAGGTCTTTCATCCATTTTTAGTCTATTTTTGTGTGTAGTGTAAGGAAATGGTCCAGTTTCATTCTTCTGCATGTGGCTGTCCAATTTTCCCAACACCATTTGTTGAAGAGACTGTCTTTGTTCCATTGGACATTCTTTCCTGCTTTGTCAAAGATGAGTTGACCATAGAGTTGAGGGTCCATTTCTGGGCTCTCTATTCTGTTCCATTGATCTATGTGTCTGTTTTTGTGCCAGTACCAGACTGTCTTGCTGATTACAACTTTGTAATAGAGCTGGAAGTCCAGAATTGTGATGCCATTGACTTTGCTTTTCTTTTTCAACATTCTCTGGCTATTTGGGGTCTTTTCTGGTTCCATACAAATTTTAGGATTATTTGTTCCATTTCTTTGAAAAAAGTGGATGGTATTTTGATAGGGATTGCTTTAAATGTGTAGATTGCTCTAGGTAGCATAGACATCTTCACAATATTTGTTCTTCCAATCCATGAGCATGGAACGTTTTTCCATTTCTTTGTGTCTTCCTCAATTTCTTTCATGAGTATTTTATAGTTTTCTGAGTACAGATCCTTTGTCTCTTTGGTTAGATTTATTCCTAGGTATCTTATGGTTTTGGGTGCAATTGTAAATGGGATCGACTCCTTAATTTCTCTTTCTTCTGTCTTGTTCTTGGTGTATAGGAATGCCACTGACTTCTGTGCATTGATTTTATATCCTGCCACTTGACTGAATTCCTGTATGAGTTCTAGCAGTTTTGGGGTGGAGTCTTTGGGGTTTTCCACATAAAGTATATCATCTGCAAAGAGTGAGAGTTTGACTTCTTTGCCTATTCGGATGCCTTTTCTTTCTTTTTGTTGTCTGATTGCTGTGGCTAGGACTTCTAGTACTATGTTGAATAGCAGTGGTCATAGTGGACATCCCTGCCGTGTTCCTGACCTTAGGGGGAAAGCTCTCAGTTTTTCCCCATTGAGAATGATATTTGCTGTGGGTTTTTCATAGATGGCTTTTATGATATTGAGGTATGTACCCTCTATCCCTATACTCTGAAGAGTTTTGATCAAGAAAGGATGCTGTACTTTGTCAAATGCTTTTTCTGCATCTACTGAGAGGATCATATGGTTCTTGTTCTTTCTTTTATTAATGTATTGTATCACATTGATTGATTTGTGGATGTTGAACCAACCTTGCAGCCCAGGGATAAATCCCACTTGGTCGTGGTGAATAATCCTTTCAATGTACTGTTGTATCCTCTTGGCTAGTATTTTGGTGAGAATTTTTACAACCATGTTCATCAAGGATATTGGTCTGTAGTTCTCCTTTTTGATGGTGTCTTTGTCAGGTTTGGGGATCAAGGTAATGGTGGCCTCATAAAATGAGTTTGGAAGTTTTCCTTCCATTTCTATTTTTTGGAACAGTTTCAGAAGAATAGGTATTAATTCTTCTTTAAATGTTTGGTAGAATTCCCCTGGGAAACCATCTGGCCCCGGGCTCTTGTTTTTTGGGAGATTTTTGATGACTGCTTCGATTTCCTTCCTGGTTATGGGTCTATTCAGGTTTTCTATTTCTTCCTGGTTCAGTTTTGGTAGTTGATACATATCTAGGAATGCATCCATTTCTTCCAGATTATCTAATTTGCTGGCATGTATTTGCTCATAATATGTTCTTATAATTGTATTTCTTTGGTGTTGGTTGTGATCTCTCCTCTTTCATTCATGATTTTATTTATTTGGGTCATTTCTCTTTTCTTTTTGATAAGTCTGGCCAGGGGTTTATCAATTTTGTTAATTCTTTCAAAGAACCAGCTCCTAGTTTTGTTGATCTGTTCTACTGTTCTTTTGGTTTCTATTTCATTGATTTCTGTTCTGATATTTATTATTTCTCTTCTCCTACTGGGTTTAGGCTTTATTTGCTGTTCTTTCTCCAGCTCCTTTAGGTGTAGGGTTAGGTTGTGTATTTGAGACCTTTCTTGTTTCTTGAGAAAGGCTTGTG